>NW_027473615.1:0-205004 GCF_050947335.1 Megachile rotundata | reverse complement strand
GATAGGACGACAATTACTATACTCACTACTCTTATTATTATCCATCTAACTCATATTATTAGCCATATTATGCTTATATGATCGATAGAACGACAATTACTATACTTATTACTCTTATTATTATCAATCTAACTCATATTATTAGCCATATTATGCTTATATGATCAATAGAACGACAATTACTATACTTATTACTCTTATTATTATCAATCTAAGTCATATTATTAACCACATTATGCAGATATGATCAATAGAACGACAATTACTATACTTATTACTCTTACTATTATCAATCTAACTCATATTATTAGCCATATTATGCTCATATGATCGATAGAACGACAATTAATATACTCATTTCTCTTATTGTTATCAATCTAACTCATATTATTCGCCATATTATGCTTATATGAGCAATAGAACTACAATTACTATACTTATTACACTCACTATTATCAATCTAACTCATATTATTAACCAAATTATGCAGATATGATCGATAGGACGACAATTACTATACTTATTACTCTTATTATTATCCATCTATCTCATATTATTAGCCATATTATGCTTATATGATCGAGAGAACGACAATTACTATACTTATTACACTCAATATTATCAATCTAACTCATATTATTAACCACATTATGCAGATATGATCGATAGAACGACAATTACTATACTGATTACACTCACTATTATCAATCTAAGTCATATTATTAACCATATTATGCAGATATGATCAATAGAACGACAATTACTATACTTATTACTCTTACTATTATCAATCTAACTCATATTATTAGCCATATTATGCTCATATGATCGATAGGACGACAATTACTATACTTATTACTCTTATTATTATCCATCTAACTCATACTATTAGCCATATTATGCTTATATGATCGATAGAACGACAATTACTATACTCACTACTCTTATTATTATCCATCTAACTCATATTATTAGCCATATTATGCTTATATGATCGATAGAACGACAATTACTATACTTATTACTCTTATTATTATCAATCTAACTCATATTATTAGCCATATTATGCTTATATGATCAATAGAACGACAATTACTATACTTATTACTCTTATTATTATCAATCTAACTCATATTATTAGCCATATTATGCTTATATGATCGATAGAACGACAATTACTATACTTATTACTCTTATTATTATCAATCTAACTCATATTATTAGCCATATTATGCATATATGACCGATAGAACGACAATCACTATACTCATTACTCTTATTATTATCAATTTAACTCATAGTATTAACCATATTATGCTTATATGAGCAATAGAACTACAATTACTATACTTATTACTCTTATTATTATCAATCTAACTCATATCATTAGCCATACTATGCAGATATAATCGATAGAACTACAATTACTATACTCATTACTCTTATTATTATCAATCTAACTCATATAATCGCCATATTATGCTTATATGATCGATAGAACTACATTTACTATACTTATTACGCTTATTATTATCAATCTAGCTCATATTATTAACCATATTATGCAGATATAATCGATAGAACTACAATCACTATACTCATTACTCTTATTATTATCAATCTAACTCATATTATTAGCCATATTATGCTTATATGATCGATAGGACGACAATTACTATACTCACTCCTCTTATTATTATCAAACTAACTCATATTATTAGCCATATTATGCTTATATGATCGATAGAACGACAATTACTATACTTATTACTCTTATTATTATCAATCTAACTCATATTATTAGCCATATTATGCTTATATGATCGATAGGACGACAATTACTATACTCACTCCTCTTATTATTATCAATCTAACTCATATTATTAGCCATATTATGCTTATATGATCGATAGAACGACAATTACTATACTTATTACTCTTATTATTATCAATCTAACTCATATTATTAGCCATATTATGCTTATATGATCGATAGGACGACAATTACTATACTCACTACTCTTATTATTATCCATCTAACTCATATTATTAGCCATATTATGCTTATATGATCGATAGAACGACAATTACTATACTTATTACTCTTATTATTATCAATCTAACTCATATTATTAGCCATATTATGCTTATATGAGCAATAGAACTACAATTACTATACTTATTACACTCACTATTATCAATCTAACTCATATTATTAACCATATTATGCAGATATGATCGATAGGACGACAATTACTATACTTATTGCTCTTATTATTATCAATCAACCTCATATTATTAGCCATATTATGCTTATATGATCGATAGAACGACAACTACTATACTTTTTACTCTTATTATTGTCAATCTAACTCATATTATTAGCCATATTATGCTTATATGATCGATGGAACTACAATTACTCTACATATTACTCTTATTATTATCAATCTAACTCATATTATTAACCATATTAAGCTTATATGATAGATAGAACGACAATTACTATACTCATTACCCTTATTATTATCAATCTAACTCATATTATTAGCCATATTATGCTTATATGATCGATAGGACGGCAATTACTATATACATTACTCTTATTATTATCAATCTAACGCATATTATTAACGATATTATGCTTATATGAGCAATAGAGCTACAATTACTATACTTATTACACTCACTATTATCAATCTAACTCATATTAATAACCATATTATGCAGATATGATCGATAGGACGACAATTACTATACTTATTACTCTTATTATTATCCATCTATCTCAAATTATTAGCCATATTATGCTTATATGATCGATAGAACGACAATTACTATACTCATTTCTCTTATTTTTATCAATCTAACTCATATTATTAGCCATATTATGCTTATATGGTCGATAGGACGACAATTACTATACTCACTCCTCTTATTATTATCAATCTAACCCATATTATTAGCCATATTATGCTTATATGATCGATAGAACGACAATTACTATACTTATTACTCTTATTATTATCAATCTAACTCATCTTATTGGCCATATTATGCTTATATGATCGATAGGACGACAATTACTATACTCACTCCTCTTATTATTATCAATCTAACTCATATTATTAGCCATATTATGCTTATATGATCGATAGAACTACAATTACTATACTTATTACTCTTATTGTTATCAATCTAACTCATATTATTAAACATATTAAGCTTATATGATAGATAGAACGACAATTACTATACTCATTTCCCTTATTATTATCAATCTAACTGATATTATTAGCCATATTATGCTTATATGGTCGATAGGACGACAATTACTATACTCACTCCTCTTATTATTATCAATCTAACCCATATTATTAGCCATATTATGCTTATATGATCGATAGAACGACAATTACTATACTTATTACTCCTATTATTATCAATCTAACTCATATTATTAGCCATATTATGCTTATATGATCGATAGAACGGCAATTACTATATTCATTGCTCTTATTATTATCAATCTAACGCATATTATTAACCATATTAAGCTTATATGAGCAATAGAACTACAATTACTATACTTATTACACTCACTATTATCAATCTAACTCATACTATTAACCATATTATGCAGATATGATCGATAGGACGACAATTACTGTACTTATTACTCTTATTATTATCCATCTATCTCATATTATGAGCCATATTATGCTTATATGATCGAGAGAACGACAATTACTATACTTATTACTCTTATTATTATCAATCTAACTCATATTATTAGCCATATTATGCTTATATGAGCAATAGAACTACAATTACTATACTTATTACACTCACTATTATCATTCTAACTCATATTATTAACCAAATTATGCAGATATGATCGGTAGGACGACAATTACTATACTTGTTACTCTTATTATTATCCATCTATCTCATATTATGAGCCATATTATGCTTATATGATCGAGAGAACGACAATTACTATACTCATTTCTCTTATTATTATCAATCTAACTCATATTATTAGCCATATTATGCATATATGACCGATAGAACGACAATTACTATACTCATTACTCTTATTATTATCAATCTAACTCATATTATTAGCCATATTATGCTTATATGATCAATAGAACGACAATTACTATAGTTATTACTCTTATTATTATCAATCTAACTCATATTATTAGCCATATTATGCTTATATGATCGATAGAACGACAATTACTATACTTATTACTCTTATTATTATCAATCTAACTCATATTATTAGCCATATTATGCTTATATGATCAATAGAACACCAATTACTATACTTATTACTCTTATTATTATCAATCTAACTCATATTATTAGCCATATTATGCTTATATGATCGATAGAACGACAATTACTATACTTATTACTCTTATTATTATCAATCTAACTCATATTATTAGCCATATTATGCTTATATGAGCAATAGAACTACAATTACTATACTTATTACACTCACTATTATCATTCTAACTCATATTATTAACCAAATTATGCAGATATGATCGGTAGGACGACAATTACTATACTTGTTACTCTTATTATTATCCATCTATCTCATATTATGAGCCATATTATGCTTATATGATCGAGAGAACGACAATTACTATACTCATTTCTCTTATTATTATCAATCTAACTCATATTATTAGCCATATTATGCATATATGACCGATAGAACGACAATCACTATACTCATTACTCTTATTATTATCAATTTAACTCATAGTATTAACCATATTATGCTTATATGAGCAATAGAACTACAATTACTATACTTATTACTCTTATTATTATCAATCTAACTCATATCATTAGCCATACTATGCAGATATAATCGATAGAACTACAATTACTATACTCATTACTCTTATTATTATCAATCTAACTCATATAATCGCCATATTATGCTTATATGATCGATAGAACTACATTTACTATACTTATTACGCTTATTATTATCAATCTAGCTCATATTATTAACCATATTATGCAGATATAATCGATAGAACTACAATTACTATACTCATTACTCTTATTATTATCAATCTAACTCATATTATTAGCCATATTATGCTTATATGATCGATAGGACGACAATTACTATACTCACTCCTCTTATTATTATCAAACTAACTCATATTATTAGCCATATTATGCTTATATGATCGATAGAACGACAATTACTATACTTATTACTCTTATTATTATCAATCTAACTCATATTATTAGCCATATTATGCTTATATGATCGATAGGACGACAATTACTATACTCACTCCTCTTATTATTATCAATCTAACTCATATTATTAGCCATATTATGCTTATATGATCGATAGAACGACAATTACTATACTTATTACTCTTATTATTATCAATCTAACTCATATTATTAGCCATATTATGCTTATATGATCGATAGGACGACAATTACTATACTCACTCCTCTTATTATTATCAATCTAACTCATATTATTAGCCATATTATGCTTATATGATCGATAGAGCGACAATTACTATACTCATTACTCTTATTATTATCAATCTAACTCACATTATTAGCCATATTATGCTTATATGATCGATAGGACGACAATTACTATACTCACTACTCTTATTATTATCCATCTAACTCATATTATTAGCCATATTATGCTTATATGATCGATAGAACGACAATTACTATACTTATTACTCTTATTATTATCAATCTAACTCATATTATTAGCCATATTATGCTTATATGAGCAATAGAACTACAATTACTATACTTATTACACTCACTATTATCAATCTAACTCATATTATTAACCATATTATGCAGATATGATCGATAGGACGACAATTACTATACTTATTGCTCTTATTATTATCAATCAACCTCATATTATTAGAAATATTATGCTTATATGATCGATAGAACGACAACTACTATACTTTTTACTCTTATTATTGTCAATCTAACTCATATTATTAGCCATATTATGCTTATATGATCGATAGAACTACAATTACTATACATATTACTCTTATTATTATCAATCTAACTCATATTATTAACCATATTAAGCTTATATGATAGATAGAACGACAATTACTATACTCATTACCCTTATTATTATCAATCTAACTCATATTATTAGCCATATTATGCTTATATGATCGATAGAACGGCAATTACTATATACATTACTCTTATTATTATCTATCTAACGCATATTATTAACGATATTATGCTTATATGAGCAATAGAGCTACAATTACTATACTTATTACACTCACTATTATCAATCTAACTCATATTATTAACCATATTATGCAGATATGATCGATAGGACGACAATTACTATACTTATTACTCTTATTATTATCCATCTAACTCATACTATTAGCCATATTATGCTTATATGATCGATAGAACGACAATTACTATACTCACTACTCTTATTATTATCCATCTAACTCATATTATTAGCCATATTATGCTTATATGATCGATAGAACGACAATTACTATACTTATTACTCTTATTATTATCAATCTAACTCATATTATTAGCCATATTATGCTTATATGATCAATAGAACGACAATTACTATACTTATTACTCTTATTATTATCAATCTAACTCATATTATTAGCCATATTATGCTTATATGATCGATAGGACGACAATTACTATACTCACTCCTCTTATTATTATCAATCTAACTCATATTATTAGCCATATTATGCTTATATGATCGATAGAGCGACAATTACTATACTCATTACTCTTATTATTTTCAATCTAACTCACATTATTAGCCATATTATGCTTATATGATCGATAGGACGACAATTACTATACTCACTACTCTTATTATTATCCATCTAACTCATATTATTAGCCATATTATGCTCATATGATCGATAGAACGACAATTAATATACTCATTTCTCTTATTGTTATCAATCTAACTCATATTATTCGCCATATTATGCTTATATGAGCAATAGAACTACAATTACTATACTTATTACACTCACTATTATCAATCTAACTCATATTATTAACCAAATTATGCAGATATGATCGATAGGACGACAATTACTATACTTATTACTCTTATTATTATCCATCTATCTCATATTATTAGCCATATTATGCTTATATGATCGAGAGAACGACAATTACTATACTTATTACACTCAATATTATCAATCTAACTCATATTATTAACCACATTATGCAGATATGATCGATAGAACGACAATTACTATACTGATTACACTCACTATTATCAATCTAAGTCATATTATTAACCATATTATGCAGATATGATCAATAGAACGACAATTACTATACTTATTACTCTTACTATTATCAATCTAACTCATATTATTAGCCATATTATGCTCATATGATCGATAGGACGACAATTACTATACTTATTACTCTTATTATTATCCATCTAACTCATACTATTAGCCATATTATGCTTATATGATCGATAGAACGACAATTACTATACTCACTACTCTTATTATTATCCATCTAACTCATATTATTAGCCATATTATGCTTATATGATCGATAGAACGACAATTACTATACTTATTACTCTTATTATTATCAATCTAACTCATATTATTAGCCATATTATGCTTATATGATCAATAGAACGACAATTACTATACTTATTACTCTTATTATTATCAATCTAACTCATATTATTAGCCATATTATGCTTATATGATCGATAGAACGACAATTACTATACTTATTACTCTTATTATTATCAATCTAACTCATATTATTAGCCATATTATGCATATATGACCGATAGAACGACAATCACTATACTCATTACTCTTATTATTATCAATTTAACTCATAGTATTAACCATATTATGCTTATATGAGCAATAGAACTACAATTACTATACTTATTACTCTTATTATTATCAATCTAACTCATATCATTAGCCATACTATGCAGATATAATCGATAGAACTACAATTACTATACTCATTACTCTTATTATTATCAATCTAACTCATATAATCGCCATATTATGCTTATATGATCGATAGAACTACATTTACTATACTTATTACGCTTATTATTATCAATCTAGCTCATATTATTAACCATATTATGCAGATATAATCGATAGAACTACAATCACTATACTCATTACTCTTATTATTATCAATCTAACTCATATTATTAGCCATATTATGCTTATATGATCGATAGGACGACAATTACTATACTCACTCCTCTTATTATTATCAAACTAACTCATATTATTAGCCATATTATGCTTATATGATCGATAGAACGACAATTACTATACTTATTACTCTTATTATTATCAATCTAACTCATATTATTAGCCATATTATGCTTATATGATCGATAGGACGACAATTACTATACTCACTCCTCTTATTATTATCAATCTAACTCATATTATTAGCCATATTATGCTTATATGATCGATAGAACGACAATTACTATACTTATTACTCTTATTATTATCAATCTAACTCATATTATTAGCCATATTATGCTTATATGATCGATAGGACGACAATTACTATACTCACTACTCTTATTATTATCCATCTAACTCATATTATTAGCCATATTATGCTTATATGATCGATAGAACGACAATTACTATACTTATTACTCTTATTATTATCAATCTAACTCATATTATTAGCCATATTATGCTTATATGAGCAATAGAACTACAATTACTATACTTATTACACTCACTATTATCAATCTAACTCATATTATTAACCATATTATGCAGATATGATCGATAGGACGACAATTACTATACTTATTGCTCTTATTATTATCAATCAACCTCATATTATTAGCCATATTATGCTTATATGATCGATAGAACGACAACTACTATACTTTTTACTCTTATTATTGTCAATCTAACTCATATTATTAGCCATATTATGCTTATATGATCGATAGAACTACAATTACTCTACATATTACTCTTATTATTATCAATCTAACTCATATTATTAACCATATTAAGCTTATATGATAGATAGAACGACAATTACTATACTCATTACCCTTATTATTATCAATCTAACTCATATTATTAGCCATATTATGCTTATATGATCGATAGGACGGCAATTACTATATACATTACTCTTATTATTATCAATCTAACGCATATTATTAACGATATTATGCTTACATGAGCAATAGAGCTACAATTACTATACTTATTACACTCACTATTATCAATCTAACTCATATTATTAACCATATTATGCAGATATGATCGATAGGACGACAATTACTATACTTATTACTCTTATTATTATCCATCTATCTCAAATTATTAGCCATATTATGCTTATATGATCGATAGAACGACAATTACTATACTCATTTCTCTTATTTTTATCAATCTAACTCATATTATTAGCCATATTATGCTTATATGGTCGATAGGACGACAATTACTATACTCACTCCTCTTATTATTATCAATCTAACCCATATTATTAGCCATATTATGCTTATATGATCGATAGAACGACAATTACTATACTTATTACTCTTATTATTATCAATCTAACTCATCTTATTGGCCATATTATGCTTATATGATCGATAGGACGACAATTACTATACTCACTCCTCTTATTATTATCAATCTAACTCATATTATTAGCCATATTATGCTTATATGATCGATAGAACTACAATTACTATACTTATTACACTTATTGTTATCAATCTAACTCATATTATTAAACATATTAAGCTTATATGATAGATAGAACGACAATTACTATACTCATTTCCCTTATTATTATCAATCTAACTGATATTATTAGCCATATTATGCTTATATGGTCGATAGGACGACAATTACTATACTCACTCCTCTTATTATTATCAATCTAACCCATATTATTAGCCATATTATGCTTATATGATCGATAGAACGACAATTACTATACTTATTACTCCTATTATTATCAATCTAACTCATATTATTAGCCATATTATGCTTATATGATCGATAGAACGGCAATTACTATATTCATTGCTCTTATTATTATCAATCTAACGCATATTATTAACCATATTAAGCTTATATGAGCAATAGAACTACAATTACTATACTTATTACACTCACTATTATCAATCTAACTCATACTATTAACCATATTATGCAGATATGATCGATAGGACGACAATTACTGTACTTATTACTCTTATTATTATCCATCTATCTCAAATTATTAGCCATATTATGCTTATATGATCGATAGAACGACAATTACTATACTCATTTCTCTTATTTTTGTCAATCTAACTCATATTATTAGCCATATTATGCATATATGACCGATAGAACGACAATTACTATACTCATTACTCTTACTATTATCAATTTAACTCATAGTATTAACCATATTATGCTTATATGAGCAATAGAACGACAACTACTATACTTTTTACTCTTATTATCAATCTAACTCATATTATTAGCCATATTATGCTAATATCATCGATAGAACTACAATTACTATACTTATTACTCTTATTATTATCAATCTAACTCATACTATTAACCATATTATGCAGATATAATCGATAGAACTACAATTACTATACTCATTGCTCTTATTATTATCAATCTAACTCATATTATTAGCCATATTATGCTTATATGATCGATAGAACGACAATTACTATACTCACTCCTCTTATTATTATCAATCTAACTCATATTATTAGCCATATTATGCTTATATGATCGATAGAACGACAATTACTATACTTATTACTCTTATTATTATCGATCTAACTCATATTATTAGCCATATTATGCTTATATGAGCAATAGAACTTCAATTACTATACTTATTACACTCACTATTATCAATCTAACTCATATTATTAACCATATTATGCAGATATGATCGATAGGACGACAATTACTATACTTATTGCTCTTATTATTATCAATCTACCTCATATTATTAGCCATATTATGCTTATATGATCGATAGAACGACAACTACTATACTTTTTACTCTTATTATTGTCAATCTAACTCATATTATTAGCCATATTATGCTTATATGATCGATAGAACTACAATTACTATACATATTACTCTTATTATTATCAATCTAACTCATATTATTAACCATATTAAGCTTATATGATAGATAGAACGACAATTACTATACTCATTACCCTTATTATTATCAATCTAACTCATATTATTAGCCATATTATGCTTATATGATCGATAGAACGGCAATTACTATATACATTACTCTTATTATTATCAATCTAACGCATATTATTAACGATATTATGCTTATATGAGCAATAGAGCTACAATTACTATACTTATTACACTCACTATTATCAATCTAACTCATATTATTAACCATATTATGCAGATATGATCGATAGGACGACAATTACTATACTTATTACTCTTATTATTATCCATCTATCTCAAATTATTAGCCATATTATGCTTATATGATCGATAGAACGACAATTACTATACTCACTTCTCTTATTTTTATCAATCTAACTCATATTATTAGCCATATTATGCTTATATGGTCGATAGGACGACAATTACTATACTCATTACCCTTATTATTATCAATCTAACTCATATTATTAGCCATATTATGCTTATATGATCGATAGAACGGCAATTACTATATACATTACTCTTATTATTATCAATCTAACCCATATTATTAGCCATATTATGCTTATATGATCCATAGAACGACAATTACTATACTTATTACTCTTATTATTATCAATCTAACTCATCTTATTGGCCATATTATGCTTATATGATCGATAGGACGACAATTACTATACTCACTCCTCTTATTATTATCAATCTAACTCATATTATTAGCCATATTATGCTTATATGATCGATAGAACGACAGTTACTATACTTATTACTCCTATTATTATCAATCTAACTCATATTATTAGCCATATTATGCTTATATGATCGATAGAACGACAATTACTATATTTATTACACTCACTATTATCAATCTAACTCATATTATTAACCAAATTATGCAGATATGATCGATAGGACGACAATCACTATACTTATTACGCTTATAATTATCCATCTATCTCATATTATTCGCCATATTATGGTTATATGATCGAGAGAACGACATTTACTCTACTTATTTCTCTTATTATTATCAATCTAACTCATACTATTAGCCATATTATGCTTATATGATCGGCAGAACGACAATTACTATACTGATTACACTCACTATTATCAGTCTAACTCATATTATTAGCCATATTATGCTTATATGATCGATAGAACGACAATTACTATACTCATTTCTCTTATTTTTGTCAATCTTACTCATATTATTAGCCATATTATGCATATATGACCGATAGAACGACAATTACTATACTCATTACTCTTACTATTATCAATTTAACTCATAGTATTAACCATATTATGCTTATATGAGCAATAGAACGACAACTACTATACTTTTTACTCTTATTATCAATCTAACTCATATTATTAGCCATATTATGCTAATATCATCGATAGAACTACAATTACTATACTTATTACTCTTATTATTATGAATCTAACTCATACTATTAACCATATTATGCAGATATAATCGATAGAACTACAATTACTATACTCATTGCTCTTATTATTATCAATCTAACTCATATTATTAGCCATATTATGCTTATATGATCGATAGAACGACAATTACTATACTCACTCCTCTTATTATTATCAATCTAACTCATATTATTAGCCATATTATGCTTATATGATCGATAGAACGACAATTACTATACTTATTACTCTTATTATTATCGATCTAACTCATATTATTAGCCATATTATGCTTATATGAGCAATAGAACTACAATTACTATACTTATTACACTCACTATTATCAATCTAACTCATATTATTAACCATATTATGCAGATATGATCGATAGGACGACAATTACTATACTTATTGCTCTTATTATTATCAATCTACCTCATATTATTAGCCATATTATGCTTATATGATCGATAGAACGACAACTACTATACTTTTTACTCTTATTATTGTCAATCTAACTCATATTATTAGCCATATTATGCTTATATGATCGATAGAACTACAATTACAATACATATTACTCTTATTATTATCAATCTAACTCATATTATTAACCATATTAAGCTTATATGATAGATAGAACGACAATTACTATACTCATTACCCTTATTATTATCAATCTAACTCATATTATTAGCCATATTATGCTTATATGATCGATAGAACGGCAATTACTATATACATTACTCTTATTATTATCAATCTAACGCATATTATTAACGATATTATGCTTATATGAGCAATAGAGCTACAATTACTATACTTATTACACTCACTATTATCAATCTAACTCATATTATTAACCATATTATGCAGATATGATCGATAGGACGACAATTACTATACTTATTACTCTTATTATTATCCATCTATCTCAAATTATTAGCCATATTATGCTTATATGATCGATAGAACGACAATTACTATACTCACTTCTCTTATTTTTATCAATCTAACTCATATTATTAGCCATATTATGCTTATATGGTCGATAGGACGACAATTACTATACTCATTACCCTTATTATTATCAATCTAACTCATATTATTAGCCATATTATGCTTATATGATCGATAGAACGGCAATTACTATATACATTACTCTTATTATTATCAATCTAACCCATATTATTAGCCATATTATGCTTATATGATCCATAGAACGACAATTACTATACTTATTACTCTTATTATTATCAATCTAACTCATCTTATTGGCCATATTATGCTTATATGATCGATAGGACGACAATTACTATACTCACTCCTCTTATTATTATCAATCTAACTCATATTATTAGCCATATTATGCTTATATGATCGATAGAACGACAGTTACTATACTTATTACTCCTATTATTATCAATCTAACTCATATTATTAGCCATATTATGCTTATATGATCGATAGAACGACAATTACTATATTTATTACACTCACTATTATCAATCTAACTCATATTATTAACCAAATTATGCAGATATGATCGATAGGACGACAATCACTATACTTATTACGCTTATAATTATCCATCTATCTCATATTATTCGCCATATTATGGTTATATGATCGAGAGAACGACATTTACTCTACTTATTTCTCTTATTATTATCAATCTAACTCATACTATTAGCCATATTATGCTTATATGATCGACAGAACGACAATTACTATACTGATTACACTCACTATTATCAGTCTAACTCATATTATTAGCCATATTATGCTTATATGATCGATAGAACGACAATTACTATACTCATTTCTCTTATTATTATCAATCTAACTCATATTATTAGCCATATTATGCATATATGACCGATAGAACGACAATTACTATACTCATTACTCTTATTATTATCAATCTAACTCATATTATTAGCCATATTAGGCTTATATGATCGATAGGACGACAATTACTATACTCACTCCTCTTATTATTATCAATCTAACTCATATTATTAGCCATATTATGCTTATATGATCGATAGAACGACAATTACTATACTTATTACTCTTATTATTATCAATCTAACTCATATTATTAGCCATATTATGCTTATACGATTGATAGGACGACAATTACTATACTCACTCCTCTTATTATTATCAATGTAACTCATATTATTAGCCATATTATGCTTATATGATCGATAGAACGACAATTACTATACTTATTACTCCTATTATTATCAATCTAACTCATATTATTAGCCATATTATGCTTATATGAGCAATAGAACTACAATTACTATATTTATTACACTCACTATTATCAATCTAACACATATTATTAACCAAATTATGCAGATATGATCGATAGGAGGACGATTACTATACATATTACTCTTATTATTATCCATCTATCTCAAATTATTAGCCATATTATGCTTATATGATCGATAGAACGACAATTACTGTACTCATTTCTCTTATTTTTATCAATCTAACTCATATTATTAGCCATATTATGCATATATGACCGATAGAACGACAATTACTATACTCATTACTCTTATTATTATCAATTTAACTCATAGTATTAACCTAATTATGCTTATATGAGCAATGGAACTGCAATTACTATACTTATTACTCTTATTATTATCAATCTAACTCATATTATTAGCCATATTATGCTTATATGAGCAATAGAACTACAATTACTATACTTATTACACTCACTATTATACATCTAACTCATATTATTAACCATATTCTGCAGATATGAGCGATAGAACTACAATTACTATACTCATTACTCTTATTATTATCAATCTAACTCATATTATTAGCCATATTATGCTTATATGATCGATAGGACGACAATTACTATACTCACTCCTCTTATTATTATCAATCTAACTCATATTATTAGCCATATTATGCTTATATGATCGATAGAACGACAATTACTATACTTATTACTCTTATTATTATCAATCTAACTCATATTATTAGCCATATTATGCTTATATGAGCAATAGAACTACATTTACTATACTTATTACGCTTATAATTATCAATCTAACTCATATTATTAACCATATTATGCAGATATTAGCGATAGAACTACAATTACTATACTCATTACTCTTATTATTATCAATCTAACTCATATTATTAGCCATATTATGCTTATATGATCGATAGGACGACAATTACTATACTCACTCCTCTTATTATTATCAATCTAACTCATATTATTAGCCATATTATGCTTATACGATCGATAGAACGACAATTACTATACTTATTACTCTTATTATTATCAATCTAACTCATATTTTTAGCCATATTATGCTTATATGAGCAATAGAACTACAATTACTATATTTATTACACTCACTATTATCAATCTAACTCATATTATTAACCAAATTATGCAGATATGATCGATAGGACGACAATTACTATACTTATTACTCTTATTATTATCCATCTATCTCATATTATTCGCCATATTATGGTTTATGATCGAGAGAACGACAATTACTCTACTTATTACTCTTATTATTATCAATCTAACTCATACTATTAGCCATATTATGCTTATATGATCGACAGAACGACAATTACTATACTGATTACACTCACTATTATCAGTCTAACTCATATTATTAGCCATATTATGCTTATATGATCGATAGAACGACAATTACTATACTCATTTCTCTTATTATTATCAATCTAACTCATATTATTAGCCATATTATGCATATATGACCGATAGAACGACAATTACTATACTCACTCCTCTTATTATTATCAATCTAACTCATATTATTAGCCATATTATGCTTATATGATCGATAGAACGACAATTACTATATTTATTACACTCACTATTATCAATCTAACTCATATTATTAACCAAATTATGCAGATATGATCGATAGGACGACAATCACTATACTTATTACTCTTATTATTATCAATCTAACTCATATTATTAGCCATATTATGCTTATATGATCGATAGGACGACAATTACTATACTCACTCCTCTTATTATTATCAATCTAACTCATATTATTAGCCATATAATGCTTACATGATCGATAGGACGACAATTACTATACTCACTCCTCTTATTATTATCAATCTAACTCATATTATTAGCCATATTATGCTTATATGATCGATAGAACTACAATTACTATACTTATTACTCCTATTATTATCAATCTAACTCATATTATTAGCCATATTATGCTTATATGAGCAATAGAACTACAATTACTATATTTATTACACTCACTATTATCAATCTAACACATATTATTAACCAAATTATGCAGATATGATCGATAGGACGACGATTACTATACATATTACTCTTATTATTATCCATCTATCTCAAATTATTAGCCATATTATGCTTATATGATCGATAGAACGACAATTACTGTACTCATTTCTCTTATTTTTATCAATCTAACTCATATTATTAGCCATATTATGCATATATGACCGATAGAACGACAATTACTATACTCATTACTCTTATTATTATCAATTTAACTCATAGTATTAACCTAATTATGCTTATATGAGCAATGGAACTGCAATTACTATACTTATTACTCTTATTATTATCAATCTAACTCATATTATTAGCCATTTTATGCTTATATGAGCAATAGAACTACAATTACTATACTTATTACACTCACTATTATCAATCTAACTCATATTATTAACCATATTATGCAGATATGAGCGATAGAACTACAATTACTATACTCATTACTCTTATTATTATCAATCTAACTCATATTATTAGCCATATTATGCTTATATGATCGATAGGACGACAATTACTATACTCACTCCTCTTATTATTATCAATCTAACTCATATTATTAGCCATATTATGCTTATATGATCGATAGAACGACAATTACTATACTTATTACTCTTATTATTATCAGTCTAACTCATATTATTAGCCATATTATGCTTATATGAGCAATAGAACTACAATTACTATAGTTATTACACTCACTATTATCAATCTAACACATATTATTAACCAAATTATGCAGATATGATCGATAGGACGACAATTACTATACTTATTACTCTTATTATTATCCATCTATCTCATATTATTAGCCATATTATGGTTATATGATCGAGAGAACGACAATAACTCTACTTATTACTCTTATTATTATCAATCTTACTCATACTATTAGCCATATTATGCTTATATGATCGACAGAACGACAATTACTATACTGATTACACTCACTATAATCAGTCTAACTCATATTATTAGCCATATTATGCTTATATGATCGATAGAACGACAATTACTATACTCATTTCTCTTATTATTATCAATCTAACTCATATTATTAGCCATATTATGCATATATGACCGATAGAACGACAATTACTATACTCACTCCTCTTATTATTATCAATCTAACTCATATTATTAGCCATATTATGCTTATATGATCGATAGAACGACAATTACTATATTTATTACACTCACTATTATCAATCTAACTCATATTATTAACCAAATTATGCAGATATGATCGATAGGACGACAATCACTATACTTATTACTCTTATTATTATCAATCTAACTCATATTATTAGCCATATTATGCTTATATGATCGATAGGACGACAATTACTATACTCACTCCTCTTATTATTATCAATCTAACTCATATTATTAGCCATATAATGCTTACATGATCGATAGGACGACAATTACTATACTCACTCCTCTTATTATTATCAATCTAACTCATATTATTAGCCATATTATGCGTATATGATCGATAGAACGACAATTACTATACTTATTACTCCTATTATTATCAATCTAACTCATATTATTAGCCATATTATGCTTATATGAGCAATAGAACTACAATTACTATATTTATTACACTCACTATTATCAATCTAACACATATTATTAACCAAATTATGCAGATATGATCGATAGGACGACGATTACTATACATATTACTCTTATTATTATCCATCTATCTCAAGTTATTAGCCATATTATGCTTATATGATCGATAGAACGACAATTACTATACGCATTTCTCTTATTTTTATCAATCTAACTCATATTATTAGCCATATTATGCATATATGACCGATAGAACGACAATTACTATACTCATTACTCTTATTATTATCAATTTAACTCATAGTATTAACCTAATTATGCTTATATGAGCAATAGAACTGCAATTACTATACTTATTACTCTTATTATTATCAATCTAACTCATATTATTAGCCATATTATGCTTATATGAGCAATAGAACTACAATTACTATACTTATTACACTCACTATTATCAATTCAACTCATATTATTAACCATATTATGCAGATATGATCGATAGGACGACAATTACTATACTTATTACTCTTATTATTATCAATCTAACTCATATTATTAGCCATACTATGCAGATATAATCGGTAGAACTACAATTACTATACTCATTACTCTTATTATTATCAATCTAACTCATATTATTAGCCATATTATGCTTATATGATCGATAGAACTACATTTACTATACTTATTACTCTTATTATTATCAATCTAACTCATATTATTAGCCATATTATGCTTATATGAGCAATAGAACTACATTTACTATACTTATTACGCTTATAATTATCAATCTAACTCATATTATTAACCATATTATGCAGATATTAGCGATAGAACTACAATTACTATACTCATTACTCTTATTATTATCAATCTAACTCATATTATTAGCCATATTATGCTTATATGATCGATAGGACGACAATTACTATACTCACTCCTCTTATTATTATCAATCTAACTCATATTATTAGCCATATTATGCTTATATGATCGATAGAACGACAATTACTATACTTATTACTCTTATTATTATCAATCTAACTCATATTATTCGCCATATTATGGTTTATGATCGAGAGAACGACAATTACTCTACTTATTACTCTTATTATTATCAATCTAACTCATACTATTAGCCATATTATGCTTATATGATCGACAGAACGACAATTACTATACTGATTACACTCACTATTATCAGTCTAACTCATATTATTAGCCATATTATGCTTATATGATCGATAGAACGACAATTACTATACTCATTTCTCTTATTATTATCAATCTAACTCATATTATTAGCCATATTATGCATATATGACCGATAGAACGACAATTACTATACTCACTCCTCTTATTATTATCAATCTAACTCATATTATTAGCCATATTATGCTTATATGATCGATAGAACGACAATTACTATATTTATTACACTCACTATTATCAATCTAACTCATATTATTAACCAAATTATGCAGATATGATCGATAGGACGACAATCACTATACTTATTACTCTTATTATTATCAATCTAACTCATATTATTAGCCATATTATGCTTATATGATCGATAGAACGACAATTACTATACTTATTACTCCTATTATTATCAATCTAACTCATATTATTAGCCATATTATGCTTATATGAGCAATAGAACTACAATTACTATATTTATTACACTCACTATTATCAATCTAACACATATTATTAACCAAATTA
The DNA here is from genome assembly GCF_050947335.1 of Megachile rotundata. NCBI lineage: Eukaryota > Metazoa > Arthropoda > Insecta > Hymenoptera > Megachilidae > Megachile > Megachile rotundata. Next base: position 184,610 of record NW_027473615.1, on the reverse strand, counting down.
TGCAGATATGATCGATAGGACGACGATTACTATACATATTACTCTTATTATTATCCATCTATCTCAAATTATTAGCCATATTATGCTTATATGATCGATAGAACGACAATTACTGTACCCATTTCTCTTATTTTTATCAATCTAACTCATATTATTAGCCATATTATGCATATATGACCGATAGAACGACAATTACTATACTCATTACTCTTATTATTATCAATTTAACTCATGGTATTAACCTAATTATGCTTATATGAGCAATGGAACTGCAATTACTATACTTATTACTCTTATTATTATCAATCTAACTCATATTATTAGCCATATTATGCTTATATGAGCAATAGAACTACAATTACTACACTTATTACACTCACTATTATCAATCTAACTCATATTATTAACCATATTATGCAGATATGAGCGATAGAACTACAATTACTATACTCATTACTCTTATTATTATCAATCTAACTCATATTATTAGCCATATTATGCTTATATGATCGATAGAGCGACAATTACTATACTCATTACTCTTATTATTATCAATCTAACTCACATTATTAGCCATATTATGCTTATATGATCAATAGGACGACAATTACTATACTCACTACTCTCATTATTATCCATCTAACTCATATTATTAGCCATATTATGCTTATATGATCGATAGAACGACAATTACTATACTTATTACTCTTATTATTATCAATCTAACTCATATTATTAGCCATATTATGCTTATATGATCAATAGAACGCCAATTACTATACTTATTACTCTTATTATTATCAATCTAACTCATATTATTAGCCATATTATGCTTATATGATCGACAGAACGACAATTACTATACTGATTACACTCACTATTATCAGTCTAACTCATATTACTAGCCATATTATGCTTATATGATCGATAGAACGACAATTACTATACTCATTTCTCTTATTATTATCAATCTAACTCATATTATTAGCCATATTATGCTTATATGATCGATAGAACGACAATTACTATACTCACTCCTCTTATTATTATCAATCTAACTCATATTATTAGCCATATTATGCTTATATGATCGATAGAACGACAATTACTATACTTATTACACTTATTATTATCAATCTAACTCATATTATTAGCCACATTATGCTTATATGAGCAATAGAACTACAATTACTATACTTATTACACTCACTATTATCATTCTAACTCATATTATTAACCAAATTATGCAGATATGATCGGTAGGACGACAATTACTATACTTATTACTCTTATTATTATCCATCTATCTCATATTATGAGCCATATTATGCTTATATGATCGAGAGAACGACAATTACTATACTCATTTCTCTTATTATTATCAATCTAACTCATATTATTAGCCATATTATGCATATATGACCGATAGAACGACAATTACTATACTCATTACTCTTATTATTATCAATCTAACTCATATTATTAGCCATATTATGCTTATATGATCAATAGAACGACAATTACTATAGTTATTACTCTTATTATTATCAATCTAACTCATATTATTAGCCATATTATGCTTATATGATCGATAGAGCGACAATTACTATACTCATTACTCTTATTATTATCAATCTAACTCACATTATTAGCCATATTATGCTTATATGATCGATAGAACGACAATTACTATACTCACTACTCTTATTATTATCCATCTAACTCATATTATTAGCCATATTATGCTTATATGATCGATAGAACGACAATTACTATACTTATTACTCTTATTATTATCAATCTAATTCATATTATTAGCCATATTATGCTTATATGATCGATAGGACGACAATTACTATACTCACTACTCTTATTATTATCCATCTAACTCATATTATTAGCCATATTATGCTTATATGATCAATAGAACGACAATTACTATACTTATTACTCTTATTATTATCAATCTAATTCATATTATTAGCCATATTATGCTTATATGATCGATAGGACGACAATTACTATACTCACTCCTCTTATTATTATCAATCTAACTCATATTATTAGCCATATTATGCTTATATGATCGATAGAGCGACAATTACTATACTCATTACTCTTATTATTTTCAATCTAACTCACATTATTAGCCATATTATGCTTATATGATCGATAGGACGACAATTACTATACTCACTACTCTTATTATTATCCATCTAACTCATATTATTAGCCATATTATGCTTATATGATCGATAGAACGACAATTACTATATTTATTACACTCACTATTATCAATCTAACTCATATTATTAACCAAATTATGCAGATATGATCGATAGGACGACAATCACTATACTTATTACTCTTATTATTATCAATCTAACTCATATTATTAGCCATATTATGCTTATATGATCGATAGGACGACAATTACTATACTCACTCCTCTTATTATTATCAATCTAACTCATATTATTAGCCATATAATGCTTACATGATCGATAGGACGACAATTACTATACTCACTCCTCTTATTATTATCAATCTAACTCATATTATTAGCCATATTATGCTTATATGATCGATAGAACGACAATTACTATACTTATTACTCCTATTATTATCAATCTAACTCATATTATTAGCCATATTATGCTTATATGAGCAATAGAACTACAATTACTATATTTATTACACTCACTATTATCAATCTAACACATATTATTAACCAAATTATGCAGATATGATCGATAGGACGACGATTACTATACATATTACTCTTATTATTATCCATCTATCTCAAATTATTAGCCATATTATGCTTATATGATCGATAGAACGACAATTACTATACTCATTTCTCTTATTTTTATCAATCTAACTCATATTATTAGCCATATTATGCATATATGACCGATAGAACGACAATTACTATACTCATTACTCTTATTATTATCAATTTAACTCATAGTATTAACCTAATTATGCTTATATGAGCAATAGAACTGCAATTACTATACTTATTACACTCACTATTATCAATCCAACTCATATTATTAACCATATTATGCAGATATGATCGATAGGACGACAATTACTATACTTATTACTCTTATTATTATCAATCTAACTCATATTATTAGCCATATTATGCAGATATAATCGGTAGAACTACAATTACTATACTCATTACTCTTATTATTATCAATCTAACTCATATTATTAGCCATATTATGCTTATATGATCGATAGAACTACATTTACTATACTTATTACGCTTATAATTATCAATCTAACTCATATTATTAACCATATTATGCAGATATGAGCGATAGAACTACAATTACTATACTCATTACTCTTATTATTATCAATCTAATTCATATTATTAGCCATATTATGCTTATATGATCGATAGGACGACAATTACTATACTCACTCCTCTTATTATTATCAATCTAACTCATATTATTAGCCATATTATGCTTATATGATCGATAGAACGACAATTACTATACTCATTACTCTTATTATTATCAATCTAACTCATATTATTAGCCATATTATGCTTATATGATCGATAGGACGACAATTACTATACTCACTCCTCTTATTATTATCAATCTAACTCATATTATTAGCCATATTATGCTTATATGATCGATAGAACGACAATTACTATACTTATTACTCTTATTATTATCAATCTAACTCATATTATTAGCCATATTATGCTTATATGAGCAATAGAACTACAATTACTATATTTATTACACTCACTATTATCAATCTAACTAATATTATTAACCAAATTATGCAGATATGATCGATAGGACGACAATTACTATACTTATTACTCTTATTATTATCCATCTATCTCATATTATTCGCCATATTATGGTTATATGATCGAGAGAACGACAATTACTCTACCTATTACTCTTATTATTATCAATCTAACTCATACTATAAGCCATATTATGCTTATATGATCGACAGAACGACAATTACTATACTGATTACACTCACTATTATCAGTCTAACTCATATTATTAGCCATATTATGCTTATATGATCGATAGAACGACAATTACTATACTCATTTCTCTTATTATTATCAATCTAACTCATATTATTAGCCATATTATGCATATATGACCGATAGAACGACAATTACTATACTCATTACTCTTATTATTATCAATCTAACTCATATTATTAGCCATATTAGGCTTATATGATCGATAGGACGACAATTACTATACTCACTCCTCTTATTATTATCAATCTAACTCATATTATTAGCCATATTATGCTTATATGATCGATAGAACGACAATTACTATACTTATTACTCTTATTATTATCAATCTAACTCATATTATTAGCCATATTATGCTTATATGATCGATAGGACGACAATTACTATACTCACTCCTCTTATTATTATCAATCTAACTCATATTATTAGCCATATTATGCTTATATGATCGATAGAGCGACAATTACTATACTCATTACTCTTATTATTATCAATCTAACTCACATTATTAGCCATATTATGCTTATATGATCGATAGGACGACAATTACTATACTCACTACTCTCATTATTATCCATCTAACTCATATTATTAGCCATATTATGCTTATATGATCGATAGAACGACAATTACTATACTTATTACTCTTATTATTATCAATCTAACTCATATTATTAGCCATATTATGCTTATATGATCAATAGAACGCCAATTACTATACTTATTACTCTTATTATTATCAATCTAACTCATATTATTAGCCATATTATGCTTATATGATCGACAGAACGACAATTACTATACTGATTACACTCACTATTATCAGTCTAACTCATATTACTAGCCATATTATGCTTATATGATCGATAGAACGACAATTACTATACTCATTTCTCTTATTATTATCAATCTAACTCATATTATTAGCCATATTATGCTTATATGATCGATAGAACGACAATTACTATACTCACTCCTCTTATTATTATCAATCTAACTCATATTATTAGCCATATTATGCTTATATGATCGATAGAACGACAATTACTATACTTATTACTCTTATTATTATCAATCTAACTCATATTATTAGCCATATTATGCTTATATGAGCAATAGAACTACAATTACTATACTTATTACACTCACTATTATCATTCTAACTCATATTATTAACCAAATTATGCAGATATGATCGGTAGGACGACAATTACTATACTTATTACTCTTATTATTATCCATCTATCTCATATTATGAGCCATATTATGCTTATATGATCGAGAGAACGACAATTACTATACTCATTTCTCTTATTATTATCAATCTAACTCATATTATTAGCCATATTATGCATATATGACCGATAGAACGACAATTACTATACTCATTACTCTTATTATTATCAATCTAACTCATATTATTAGCCATATTATGCTTATATGATCAATAGAACGACAATTACTATAGTTATTACTCTTATTATTATCAATCTAACTCATATTATTAGCCATATTATGCTTATATGATCGATAGAGCGACAATTACTATACTCATTACTCTTATTATTATCAATCTAACTCACATTATTAGCCATATTATGCTTATATGATCGATAGAACGACAATTACTATACTCACTACTCTTATTATTATCCATCTAACTCATATTATTAGCCATATTATGCTTATATGATCGATAGAACGACAATTACTATACTTATTACTCTTATTATTATCAATCTAACTCATATTATTAGCCATATTATGCTTATATGATCAATAGAACGACAATTACTATACTTATTACTCTTATTATTATCAATCTAATTCATATTATTAGCCATATTATGCTTATATGATCGATAGGACGACAATTACTATACTCACTCCTCTTATTATTATCAATCTAACTCATATTATTAGCCATATTATGCTTATATGATCGATAGAGCGACAATTACTATACTCATTACTCTTATTATTTTCAATCTAACTCACATTATTAGCCATATTATGCTTATATGATCGATAGGACGACAATTACTATACTCACTACTCTTATTATTATCCATCTAACTCATATTATTAGCCATATTGTGCTTATATGATCGATAGAACGACAATTACTATACCTATTACTCTTATTATTATCAATCTAACTCATATTATTAGCCATATTATGCTTATATGATCAATAGAACGACAATTACTATACTTATTACTCTTATTATTATCAATCTAAGTCATATTATTAACCACATTATGCAGATATGATCAATAGAACGACAATTACTATACTTATTACTCTTACTATTATCAATCTAACTCATATTATTAGCCATATTATGCTCATATGATCGATAGAACGACAATTAATATACTCATTTCTCTTATTGTTATCAATCTAACTCATATTATTCGCCATATTATGCTTATATGAGCAATAGAACTACAATTACTATACTTATTACACTCACTATTATCAATCTAACTCATATTATTAACCAAATTATGCAGATATGATCGATAGGACGACAATTACTATACTTATTACTCTTATTATTATCCATCTATCTCATATTATTAGCCATATTATGCTTATATGATCGAGAGAACGACAATTACTATACTTATTACACTCAATATTATCAATCTAACTCATATTATTAACCACATTATGCAGATATGATCGATAGAACGACAATTACTATACTGATTACACTCACTATTATCAATCTAAGTCATATTATTAACCATATTATGCAGATATGATCAATAGAACGACAATTACTATACTTATTACTCTTACTATTATCAATCTAACTCATATTATTAGCCATATTATGCTCATATGATCGATAGAACGACAATTACTATACTCATTACTCTTATTATTATCAATCTAACTCATATTATTAGCCATATTATGCAGATATAATCGATAGAACTACATTTACTATACTTATTACGCTTATTATTATCAATCTAACTCATATTATTAACCATATTATGCAGATATAATCGATAGAACTACAATTACTATACTCATTACTCTTATTATTATCAATCTAACTCATATTATTAGCCATATTATGCTTATATGATCGATAGGACGACAATTACTATACTCACTCCTCTTATTATTATCAATCTAACTCATATTATTAGCCATATTATGCTTATATGATCGATAGAACGACAATTACTATACTTATTACTCTTATTATTATCAATCTAACTCATATTATTAGCCATATTATGCATATATGACCGATAGAACGACAATCACTATACTCATTACTCTTATTATTATCAATTTAACTCATAGTATTAACCATATTATGCTTATATGAGCAATAGAACTACAATTACTATACTTATTACTCTTATTATTATCAATCTAACTCATATCATTAGCCATACTATGCAGATATAATCGATAGAACTACAATTACTATACTCATTACTCTTATTATTATCAATCTAACTCATATAATCGCCATATTATGCTTATATGATCGATAGAACTACATTTACTATACTTATTACGCTTATTATTATCAATCTAGCTCATATTATTAACCATATTATGCAGATATAATCGATAGAACTACAATTACTATACTCATTACTCTTATTATTATCAATCTAACTCATATTATTAGCCATATTATGCTTATATGATCGATAGGACGACAATTACTATACTCACTCCTCTTATTATTATCAAACTAACTCATATTATTAGCCATATTATGCTTATATGATCGATAGAACGACAATTACTATACTTATTACTCTTATTATTATCAATCTAACTCATATTATTAGCCATATTATGCTTATATGATCGATAGGATGACAATTACTATACTCACTCCTCTTATTATTATCAATCTAACTCATATTATTAGCCATATTATGCTTATATGATCGATAGAACGACAATTACTATACTTATTACTCTTATTATTATCAATCTAGCTCATATTATTAACCATATTATGCAGATATAATCGATAGAACTACAATTACTATACTCATTACTCTTATTATTATCCATCTATCTCAAATTATTAGCCATATTATGCTTATATGATCGATAGAACGACAATTACTATACTCATTTCTCTTATTTTTATCAATCTAACTCATATTATTAGCCATATTATGCTTATATGGTCGATAGGACGACAATTACTATACTCACTCCTCTTATTATTATCAATCTAACCCATATTATTAGCCATATTATGCTTATATGATCGATAGAACGACAATTACTATACTTATTACTCTTATTATTATCAATCTAACTCATCTTATTGGCCATATTATGCTTATATGATCGATAGGACGACAATTACTATACTCACTCCTCTTATTATTATCAATCTAACTCATATTATTAGCCATATTATGCTTATATGATCGATAGAACTACAATTACTATACTTATTACTCTTATTGTTATCAATCTAACTCATATTATTAACCTTATTAAGCTTATATGATAGATAGAACGACAATTACTATACTCATTTCCCTTATTATTATCAATCTAACTGATATTATTAGCCATATTATGCTTATATGGTCGATAGGACGACAATTACTATACTCACTCCTCTTATTATTATCAATCTAACCCATATTATTAGCCATATTATGCTTATATGATCGATAGAACGACAATTACTATACTTATTACTCCTATTATTATCAATCTAACTCATATTATTAGCCATATTATGCTTATATGATCGATAGAACGGCAATTACTATATTCATTGCTCTTATTATTATCAATCTAACGCATATTATTAACCATATTAAGCTTATATGAGCAATAGAACTACAATTACTATACTTATTACACTCACTATTATCAATCTAAATCATACTATTAACCATATTATGCAGATATGATCGATAGGACGACAATTACTGTACTTATTACTCTTATTATTATCCATCTGTCTCAAATTATTAGCCATATTATGCTTATATGATCGATAGAACGACAATTACTATACTCATTTCTCTTATTTTTGTCAATCTAACTCATATTATTAGCCATATTATGCATATATGACCGATAGAACGACAATTACTATACTCATTACTCTTACTATTATCAATTTAACTCATAGTATTAACCATATTATGCTTATATGAGCAATAGAACGACAACTACTATACTTTTTACTCTTATTATTATCAATCTAACTCATATTATTAGCCATATTATGCTAATATGATCGATAGAACTACAATTACTATACTTATTACTCTTATTATTATCAATCTAACTCATACTATTAACCATATTATGCAGATATAATCGATAGAACTACAATTACTATACTCATTGCTCTTATTATTATCAATCTAACTCATATTATTAGCCATATTATGCTTATATGAGCAATAGAACTACAATTACTATACTTATTACACTCACTATTATCAATCTAACTCATATTATTAACCATATTATGCAGATATGATCGATAGGACGACAATTACTATACTTATTGCTCTTATTATTATCAATCTACCTCATATTATTAGCCATATTATGCTTATATGATCGATAGAACGACAATTACTATACTCACTCCTCTTATTATTATAAATCTAACTCATATTATTAACCATATTATGCAGATATGATCAATAGAACGACAATTACTATACTTATTACTCTTATTATTATCAATCTAACTCATATTATTAGCCATATTATGCTTATATGATCGATAGAACTACAATTACTATACTTATTACTCTTATTGTTATCGATCTAACTCATATTATTAGCCATATTATGCTTATATGATCAATAGAACGACAATTACTATACTCACTCCTCTTATTATTATAAATCTAACTCATATTATTAACCATATTATGCAGATATGATCAATAGAACGGCAATTACTATACTTATTACTCTTATTATTATCAATCTAACTCATATTATTAGCCATATTATGCTTATATGATCGATAGAACGACAATTACTATACTTTTTACTCTTATTATTATCAATCTAACTCATATTATTAGCCATATTATGCTTATATGATCGATAGAACTACAATTACTATACTTATTACTCTTATTATTATCAATCTAACTCATACTATTAACCATATTATGCAGATATAATCGACAGAACTACAATTACTATACTCATTACTCTTATTATTATCAATCTAACTCATATTATTAGCCATATTATGATTATATTATCGATAGAACGACAATTACTATACTCATTACTCTTATTATTATCAATCTAACTCATATTATGAGCCATATTATGCTTATATGATCGATAGAACGACAATTACTATACTCACTCCTCTTATTATTATCAATCTAACTCATATTATTAGCCATATTATGCTTATATGATCGATAGAACGACAACTACTATACTTTTTACTCTTATTATTGTCAATCTAACTCATATTATTAGCCATATTATGCTTATATGATCGATAGAACTACAATTACCATACATATTACTCTTATTATTATCAATCTAACTCATATTATTAACCATATTAAGCTTATATGATAGATAGAACGACAATTACTATACTCATTACCCTTATTATTATCAATCTAACTCATATTATTAGCCATATTATGCTTATATGATCGATAGAACGGCAATTACTATATACATTACTCTTATTATTATCAATCTAACGCATATTATTAACGATATTATGCTTATATGAGCAATAGAGGTACAATTACTATACTTATTACACTCACTATTATCAATCTAACTCATATTATTAACCATATTGTGCAGATATGATCGATAGGACGACAATTACTATACTTATTACTCTTATTATTATCCATCTATCTCAAATTATTAGCCATATTATGCTTATATGATCGATAGAACGACAATTACTATACTCATTTCTCTTATTTTTATCAATCTAACTCATATTATTAGCCATATTATGCTTATATGGGCGATAGGACGACAATTACTATACTCACTCCTCTTATTATTATCAATCTAACCCATATTATTAGCCATATTATGCTTATATGATCGATAGAACGACAATTACTATACTTATTACTCTTATTATTATCAATCTACCTCATCTTATTGGCCATATTATGCTTATATGATCGATAGGACGACAATTACTATACTCACTCCTCTTATTATTATCAATCTAACTCATATTATTAGCCATATTATGCTTATATGATCGATAGAACGACAATTACTATACTTATTACTCCTATTATTATCAATCTAACTCATATTATTAGCCATATTATGCTTATATGATCGATAGAACGACAATTACTATACGTACTACTCTTATTATTATCAATCTAACTCATATTATTAGCCATATTATGCTTATATGATCGATAGGACGACAATTACTATACTCACTCCTCTTATTATTATCAATCTACCTCATACTATTAGCCATATTATGCTTATATGATCGACTGAACGACAATCACTATACTGATTACACTCACTATTATCAGTCAAACTCATATTATTAGCCATATTATGCTTATATGATCGATAGAACGACAATTACTATACTCATTTCTCTTATTATTATCCATCTATCTCAAATTATGAGCCATATTATGCTTATATGATCGTTAGAACGACAATTACTATACTCATTACTATTATTATTATCAATTTAACTCATAGTATTAACCATATTATGCTTATATGAGCAATAGAAGTACAATTACTATACTTATTACTCTTATTATTATCAATCTAACTCATATTATTAGCCATATTATGCTTATATGAGCAATAGAACTACAATTACTATACTTATTACACTCACTATTATCAATCTAACTCATATTATTAACCATATTATGCAGATATGATCGATAGGACGACAATTACTATACTTATTGCTCTTATTATTATCAATCTACCTCATATTATTAGCCATATTATGCTTATATGATCGATAGAACGACAACTGCTATACTTTTTACTCTTATTATTGTCAATCTAACTCATATTATTAGCCATATTATGCTTATATGATCGATAGAACTACAATTACTATACATATTACTCTTATTATTATCAATCTAACTCATATTATTAACCATATTAAGCTTATATGATAGATAGAACGACAATTACTGTACTCATTACCCTTATTATTATCAATCTAACTCATATTATTAGCCATATTATGCTTATATGATCGATAGAACGGCAATTACTGTATACATTACTCTTATTATTATCAATCTAACGCATATTATTAACGATATTATGCTTATATGAGCAATAGAGCTACAATTACTATACTTATTACACTCACTATTATCAATCTAACTCATATTATTAACCATATTATGCAGATATGATCGATAGGACGACAATTACTATACTTATTACTCTTATTATTATCCATCTATCTCAAATTATTAGCCATATTATGCTTATATGATCGATAGAACGACAATTACTATACTCACTTCTCTTATTTTTATCAATCTAACTCATATTATTAGCCATATTATGCTTATATGGTCGATAGGACGACAATTACTATACTCACTCCTCTTATTATTATCAATCTAACCCATATTATTAGCCATATTATGCTTATATGATCCATAGAACGACAATTACTATACTTATTACTCTTATTATTATCAATCTAACTCATCTTATTGGCCATATTATGCTTATATGATCGATAGGACGACAATTACTATACTCACTCCTCTTATTATTATCAATCTAACTCATATTATTAGCCATATTATGCTTATATGATCGATAGAACGACAATTACTATACTTATTACTCCTATTATTATCAATCTAACTCATATTATTAGCCATATTATGCTTATATGAGCAATAGAACTACAATTACTATATTTATTACACTCACTATTATCAATCTAACACATATTATTAACCAAATTATGCAGATATGATCGATAGGACGACAATTACTATACTTATTACTCTTATTATTATCCATCTATCTCAAATTATTAGCCATATTATGCTTATATGATCGATAGGACGACAATTACTATACTCATTTCTCTTATTTTTATCAATCTAACTCATATTATTAACCATATTAAGTTTATATGATAGATAGAACGACAATTACTATACTCATTACCCTTATTATTATCAATCTAACTCATATTATTAGCCATATTATGCTTATATGATCGATAGAACGGCAATTACTATATTCATTACTCTTATTATTATCAATCTAACGCATATTATTAACCATATTAAGCTTATATGAGCAATAGAACTACAATTACTATACTTATTACACTCACTATTATCAATCTAACTCATACTATTAACCATATTATGCAGATATGATCGATAGGACGACAATTACTGTACTTATTACTCTTATTATTATCCATCTATCTCAAATTATTAGCCATATTATGCTTATATGATCGATAGAACGACAATTACTATACTCATTTCTCTTATTTTTGTCAATCTAACTCATATTATTAGCCATATTATGCATATATGACCGATAGAACGACAATTACTATACTCATTACTCTTATTATTATCAATTTAACTCAGAGTATTAACCATATTATGCTTATATGAGCAATAGAACTACAATTACTATACTTATTACTCTTATTATTATCTATCTAACTCATATTATTAGCCATATTATGCTTATATGAGCAATAGAACTACAATTACTATACTTATTCCACTCACTATTATCAATCCAACTCATATTATTAACAATATTATGCAGATATGATCGATAGGACGACAATTACTATACTTATTACTCTTATTATTATCAATCTAACTCACATTATTAGCCATATTATGCTTATATAATCGATAGAACGACAATTACTATACTCACTACTCTTATTATTATCAATCTAAGTCATATTATTAGCCATATTATGCTTATATGATCGATAGAACTACATTTACTATACTTATTACGCTTATTATTATCAATCTAACTCATATTATTAACCATATTATGCAGATATAATCGATAGAACTACAATTACTATACTCATTACTCTTATTATTATCAATCTAACTCATATTATTAGCCATATTATGCTTATATGATCGATAGGACGACAATTACTATACTCACTCGTCTTATTATTATCAATCTAACTCATATTATTAGCCATATTATGCTTATATGATCGATAGAACGACAATTACTATACTTATTACTCTTATTATTATCAATCTAACTCATATTATTAGCCATATTATGCTTATATGATCGATAGGACGACAATTACTATACTCACTCCTCTTATTATTATCAATCTACCTCATTCTATTAGCCACATTATGCTTATATGATCGACTGAACGACAATCACTATACTGATTACACTCACTATTATCAGTCAAACTCATATTATTAGCCATATTATGCTTATATGATCGATAGAACGACAATTACTATACTCATTTCTCTTATTATTATCCATCTATCTCAAATTATGAGCCATATTATGCTTATATGATCGTTAGAAGGACAATTACTATACTCATTACTATTATTATTATCAATTTAACTCATAGTATTAACCATATTATGCTTATATGAGCAATAGAAGTACAATTACTATACTTATTACTCTTAATATTATCAATCTAACTCATATTATTAGCCATATTATGCTTATACGAGCAATAGAACTACAATTACTATACTTATTACACTCACTATTATCAATCTAACTCATATTATTAACCATATTATGCAGATATGATCGATAGGACGACAATTACTATACTTATTGCTCTTATTATTATCAATCTACCTCATATTATTAGCCATATTATGCTTATATGATCGATAGAACGACAACTACTATACTTTTTACTCTTATTATTGTCAATCTAACTCATATTATTAGCCATATTATGCTTATATGATCGATAGAACTACAATTACTATACATATTACTCTTATTATTATCAATCTAACTCATATTATTAACCATATTAAGCTTATATGATAGATAGAACGACAATTACTATACTCATTACCCTTATTATTATCAATCTAACTCATATTATTAGCCATATTATGCTTATATGATCGATAGAACGGCAATTACTATATACATTACTCTTATTATTATCAATCTAACGCATATTATTAACGATATTATGCTTATATGAGCAATAGAGCTACAATTACTATACTTATTACACTCACTATTATCAATCTAACTCATATTATTAACCATATTATGCAGATATGATCGATAGGACGACAATTACTATACTTATTACTCTTATTATTATCCATCTATCTCAAATTATTAGCCATATTATGCTTATATGATCGATAGAACGACAATTACTATACTCACTTCTCTTATTTTTATCAATCTAACTCATATTATTAGCCATATTATGCTTATATGGTCGATAGGACGACAATTACTATACTCACTCCTCTTATTATTATCAATCTAACCCATATTATTAGCCATATTATGCTTATATGATCCATAGAACGACAATTACTATACTTATTACTCTTATTATTATCAATCTAACTCATGTTATTGGCCATATTATGCTTATATGATCGATAGGACGACAATTACTATACTCACTCCTCTTATTATTATCAATCTAACTAATATTATTAGCCATATTATGCTTATATGATCGATAGAACGACAATTACTATACTTATTACTCCTATTATTATCAATCTAACTCATATTATTAGCCATATTATGCTTATATGAGCAATAGAACTACAATTACTATATTTATTACACTCACTATTATCAATCTAACACATATTATTAACCAAATTATGCAGATATGATCGATAGGACGACAATTACTATACTTATTACTCTTATTATTATCCATCTATCTCAAATTATTAGCCATATTATGCTTATATGATCGATAGGACGACAATTACTATACTCATTTCTCTTATTTTTATCAATCTAACTCATATTATTAACCATATTAAGCTTATATGATAGATAGAACTACAATTACTATACTCATTACCCTTATTATTATCAATCTAACTCATATTATTAGCCATATTATGCTTATATGATCGATAGAACGGCAATTACTATATTCATTACTCTTATTATTATCAATCTAACGCATATTATTAACCATATTAAGCTTATATGAGCAATAGAACTACACTTACTATACTTATTACACTCACTATTATCAATCTAACTCATACTATTAACCATATTATGCAGATATGATCGATAGGACGACAATTACTGTACTTATTACTCTTATTATTATCCATCTATCTCAAATTATTAGCCATATTATGCTTATATGATCGATAGAACGACAATTACTATACTCATTTCTCTTATTTTTGTCAATCTAACTCATATTATTAGCCATATTATGCATATATGACCGATAGAACGACAATTACTATACTCATTACTCTTATTATTATCAATTTAACTCAGAGTATTAACCATATTATGCTTATATGAGCAATAGAACTACAATTACTATACTTATTACTCTTATTATTATCTATCTAACTCATATTATTAGCCATATTATGCTTATATGAGCAATAGAACTACAATTACTATACTTATTCCACTCACTATTATCAATCCAACTCATATTATTAACAATATTATGCAGATATGATCGATAGGACGACAATTACTATACTTATTACTCTTATTATTATCAATCTAACTCACATTATTAGCCATATTATGCTTATATAATCGATAGAACGACAATTACTATACTCACTACTCTTATTATTATCAATCTAAGTCATATTATTAGCCATATTATGCTTAGATGATCGATAGAACTACATTTACTATACTTATTACGCTTATTATTATCAATCTAACTCATATTATTAACCATATTATGCAGATATAATCGATAGAACTACAATTACTATACTCATTACTCTTATTATTATCAATCTAACTCATATTATTAGCCATATTATGCTTATATGATCGATAGGACGACAATTACTATACTCACTCCTCTTATTATTATCAATCTAACTCATATTATTAGCCATATTATGCTTATATGATCGATAGAACGACAATTACTATACTTATTACTCTTATTATTATCAATCTAACTCATATTATTAGCCATATTATGCTTATATGATCGATAGGACGACAATTACTATACTCACTCCTCTTATTATTATCAATCTAACTCATATTATTAGCCATATTATGCTTATATGATCGATAGAACGACAATTACTATACTTATTACTCCTATTATTATCAATCTAACACATATTATTAACCAAATTATGCAGATATGATCGATAGGACGACAATTACTATACATATAACTCTTATTATTATCCATCTATCTCAAATTATTAGCCATATTATGCTTATATGATCGATAGAACGACAATCACTATACTCATTTCTCTTATTTTTATCAATCTAACTCATATTATTAGCCATATTATGCATATATGACCGATAGAACGACAATTACTATACCCATTACTCTTATTATTATCAATTTAACTCATAGTATTAACCATATTATGCTTATATGAGCAATAGAACTACAATTACTATACTTATTACTCTTATTATTATCAATCTAACTCATATTATTAGCCATATTATGCTCATATGAGCAATAGAACTACAATTACTATACTTATTACACTCACTATTATCAATCCAACTCATATTATTAACCATATTATGCAGATATAATCGATAGAACGACAATTACTATACTCATTACTCTTATTATTATCAATTTAACTCATATTATTAGCCATATTATGCTTATATGATCAATAGAACGACAATTACTATACTTATTACTCTTATTATTATTAATCTAACTCATATTATTAGCCATATTATGCTTATATGATCGACAGAACGACAATTACTATACTTATTACACTCAATATTATCAATCTAACTCATATTATTAACCAGATTATGCAGATATGATCGATAGAACGACAATTACTATACTCATTACTCTTATTATTATCAATCTATCTCATATTATTAGCCATATTATGCTTATATGATCAATAGAACGACAATTACTATACTTATTACTCTTATTATTATCAATCTAACTCATATTATTAGCCATATTATGCTTATATGATCGACAGAACGACAATTACTATACTTATTACACTCAATATTATCAATCTAACTCATATTATTAACCACATTATGCAGATATCATCGATAGAACGACAATTACTATACTGATTACACTCACTATTATCAATCTAAGTCATATTATTAACCATATTATGCAGATATAATCGATAGAACTACAATTACTATACTCATTACTCTTATTATTATCAATCTAACTCATATTATTAGCCATATTATGCTTATATGATCGATAGGACGACAATTACTATACTCACTCCTCTTATTATTATCAATCTAACTCATATTATTAGCCATATTATGCTTATATGATCGATAGAACGACAATTACTATACTTATTACTCTTATTATTATCAATCTAACTCATATTATTAGCCATATTATGCTTATATGATCGATAGGACGACAATTACTATACTCACTCCTCTTATTATTATCAATCTAACTCATATTATTAGCCATATTATGCTTATATGATCGATAGAACGACAATTACTATACTTATTACTCCTATTATTATCAATCTAACTCATATTATTAGCCATATTATGCTTATATGATCGATAGAACTACATTTACTATACTTATTACGCTTATTATTATCAATCTAACTCATATTATTAACCATATTATGCAGATATAATCGATAGAACTACAATTACTATACTCATTACTCTTATTATTATCAATCTAACTCATATTATTAGCCATATTATGCTTATATGATCGATAGGACGACAATTACTATACTCACTCCTCTTATTATTATCAATCTAACTCATATTATTAGCCATATTATGCTTATATGATCGATAGAACGACAATTACTATACTTATTACTCTTATTATTATCAATCTAACTCATATTATTAGCCATATTATGCTTATATGATCGATAGGACGACAATTACTATACTCACTCCTCTTATTATTATCAATCTAACTCATATTATTAGCCATATTATGCTTATATGATCGATAGAACGACAATTACTATACTTATTACTCCTATTATTATCAATCTAACTCATATTATTAGCCATATTATGCTTATATGAGCAATAGAACTACAATTACTATATTTATTACGCTCACTATTATCAATCTAACACATATTATTAACCAAATTATGCAGATATGATCGATAGGACGACAATTACTATACTTATTACTGTTATTATTATCCATCTATCTCAAATTATTAGCCATATTATGCTTATATGATCGATAGAACGACAATTACTATACTTATTACTCCTATTATTATCAATCTAACTCATATTATTAGCCATATTATGCTTATATGATCGATAGAACTACATTTACTATACTTATTACGCTTATTATTATCAATCTAACTCATATTATTAGCCATATTATGCTTATATGATCGATAGAACGACAATTACTATACTTATTACTCTTATTATTATCAATCTAACTCATATTATTAGCCATATTATGCTTATATGATCGATAGGACGACAATTACTATACTCACTCCTCTTATTATTATCAATCTAACTCATATTATTAGCCATATTATGCTTATATGATCGATAGAACGACAATTACTATACTTATTACTCCTATTATTATCAATCTAACTCATATTATTAGCCATATTATGCTTATATGAGCAATAGAACTACAATTACTATATTTATTACGCTCACTATTATCAATCTAACACATATTATTAACCAAATTATGCAGATATGATCGATAGGACGACAATTACTATACTTATTACTGTTATTATTATCCATCTATCTCAAATTATTAGCCATATTATGCTTATATGATCGATAGAACGACAATTACTATACTCATTTCTCTTATTTTTATCAATCTAACTCATATTATTAGCCATATTATGCTTATATGATCGACAGAACGACAATTACTATACTTATTACACTCAATATTATCAATCTAACTCATATTATTAACAACATTATGCAGATATGATCGATAGAACGACAATTACTATACTTATTACTCTTATTATTATCAATCTAACTCATATTATTAGCCATATTATGCTTATATGATAGATAGGACGACAATTACTATACTCACTCCTCTTATTATTATCAATCTAACTCATATTATTAGCCATATTATGCTTATATGATCGATAGAACGACAATTACTATACTTATTACTCCTATTATTATCAATCTAACACATATTATTAACCAAATTATGCAGATATGATCGATAGGACGACAATTACTATACATATTACTCTTATTATTATCCATCTATCTCAAATTATTAGCCATATTATGCTTATATGATCGATAGAACGACAATCACTATACTCATTTCTCTTATTTTTATCAATCTAACTCATATTATTAGCCATATTATGCATATATGACCGATAGAACGACAATTACTATACCCATTACTCTTATTATTATCAATTTAACTCATAGTATTAACCATATTATGCTTATATGAGCAATAGAACTACAATTACTATACTTATTACTCTTATTATTATCAATCTAACTCATATTATTAGCCATATTATGCTCATATGAGCAATAGAACTACAATTACTATACTTATTACACTCACTATTATCAATCCAACTCATATTATTAACCATATTATGCAGATATGATCGATAGGACGACAATTACAATACTTATTACTCTTATTATTATCAATCTAACTCATATTATTAGCCATATTATGCAGATATAATCGATAGAACTACAATTACTATACTCATTACTCTTATTATTATCAATCTAACTCATATTATTAGCCATATTATGCTTATATGATCGATAGAACTACATTTACTATACTTATTACGCTTATTATTATCAATCTAACTCATATTATTAACCATATTATGCAGATATAATCGATAGAACTACAATTACTATACTCATTACTCTTATTATTATCAATCTAACTCATATTATTAGCCATATTATGCTTATATGATCGATAGGACGACAATTATTATACTCACTCCTCTTATTATTATCAATCTAACTCATATTATTAGCCATATTATGCTTATATGATCAATAGAACGACAATTACTATACTTATTACTCTTATTATTATTAATCTAACTCATATTATTAGCCATATTATGCTTATATGATCGACAGAACGACAATTACTATACTTATTACACTCAATATTATCAATCTAACTCATATTATTAACCAGATTATGCAGATATGATCGATAGAACGACAATTACTATACTCATTACTCTTATTATTAACAATCTATCTCATATTATTAGCCATATTATGCTTATATGATCAATAGAACGACAATTACTATACTTATTACTCTTATTATTATCAATCTAACTCATATTATTAGCCATATTATGCTTATATGATCGACAGAACGACAATTACTATACTTATTACACTCAATATTATCAATCTAACTCATATTATTAACCACATTATGCAGATATGATCGATAGAACGACAATTACTATACTGATTACACTCACTATTATCAATCTAAGTCATATTATTAACCATATTATGCAGATATAATCGATAGAACTACAATTACTATACTCATTACTCTTATTATTATCAATCTAACTCATATTATTAGCCATATTATGCTTATATGATCAATAGGACGACAATTACTATACTCACTCCTCTTATTATTATCAATCTAACTCATATTATTAGCCATATTATGCTTATATGATCGATAGAACGACAATTACTATACTTATTACTCCTATTATTATCAATCTAACACATATTATTAACCAAATTATGCAGATATGATCGATAGGACGACAATTACTATACATATTACTCTTATTATTATCCATCTATCTCAAATTATTAGCCATATTATGCTTATATGATCGATAGAACGACAATCACTATACTCATTTCTCTTATTTTTATCAATCTAACTCATATTATTAGCCATATTATGCATATATGACCGATAGAACGACAATTACTATACTTATTACTCTTATTATTATTAATCTAACTCATATTATTAGCCATATTATGCTTATATGATCGACAGAACGACAATTACTATACTTATTACACTCAATATTATCAATCTAACTCATATTATTAACCAGATTATGCAGATATGATCGATAGAACGACAATTACTATACTCATTACTCTTATTATTATCAATCTATCTCATATTATTAGCCATATTATGCTTATATGATCAATAGAACGACAATTACTATACTTATTACTCTTATTATTATCAATCTAACTCATATTATTAGCGATATTATGCTTATATGATCGACAGAACGACAATTACTATACTTATTACACTCAATATTATCAATCTAACTCATATTATTAACCAGATTATGCAGATATGATCGATAGAACGACAATTACTATACTCATTACTCTTATTATTATCAATCTATCTCATATTATTAGCCATATTATGCTTATATGATCAATAGAACGACAATTACTATACTCATTTCTCTTATTTTTATCAATCTAACTCATATTATTAGCCATATTATGCTTATATGATCGAAAGAACGACAATTACTATACTTATTACACTCAATATTATCAATCTAACTCATATTAGTAACCACATTATGCAGATATGATCGATAGAACGACAATTACTATACTGATTACACTCACTATTATCAATCTAAGTCATATTATTAACCATATTATGCAGATATGATCAACAGAACGACAATTACTATTCTTATTACTCTTATTATTATCAATCTAACTCATATTATTGGCCATATTATGCTTATATGATCGATAGAACGACAATTACTATACTCACTACTCTTATTATTATCAATCTAAGTCATATTATTAGCCATATTATGCTTATATGAGCAATAGAACTACAATTACTATATTTATTACACTCACTGTTATCAATCTAACTCATAATATTAACCAAATTATGCAGATATGATCGATAGGACGACAATTACTATACTTATTACTCTTATTATTATCCATCTAACTCATATTATTAGCCATATTATGGTTATATGATCGAGAGAACGACAATTACTCTACTTATTACTCTTATTATTATCAATCTAACTCATACTATTAGCCATATTATGCTTATATGATCGACAGAACGACAATTACTATACTGATTACACTCACTATTATCAATCTAACTCATATTATTAGCCATATTATGCTTATATGATCGATAGAACGACAATTACTATACTTATTACTCTTATTATTATCAATCTAACTCATATTATTAGCCATATTATGCTTATATGATCGATAGGACGACAATTACTATACTCACTCCTCTTATTATTATCAATCTAACTCATATTATTAGCCATATTATGCTTATATGATCGATAGAACGACAATTACTATACTTATTACTCCTATTATTATCAATCTAACACATATTATTAACCAAATTATGCAGATATGATCGACAGAACGACAATTACTATACTGATTACACTCACTATTATCAATCTAACTCATATTATTAGCCATATTATGCTTATATGATCGATAGAACGACAATTACTATACTTATTACTCTTATTATTATCAATCTAACTCATATTATTAGCCATATTATGCTTATATGATCGATAGGACGACAATTACTATACTCACTCCTCTTATTATTATCAATCTAACTCATATTATTAGCCATATTATGCTTATATGATCGATAGAACGACAATTACTATACTTATTACTCCTATTATTATCAATCTAACACATATTATTAACCAAATTATGCAGATATGATCGATAGGACGACAATTACTATACATATAACTCTTATTATTATCCATCTATCTCAAATTATTAGCCATATTATGCTTATATGATCGATAGAACGACAATCACTATACTCATTTCTCTTATTTTTATCAATCTAACTCATATTATTAGCCATATTATGCATATATGACCGATCGAACGACAATTACTATACCCATTACTCTTATTATTATCAATTTAACTCATAGTATTAACCATATTATGCTTATATGAGCAATAGAACTACAATTACTATACTTATTACTCTTATTATTATCAATCTAACTCATATTATTAGCCATATTATGCTCATATGAGCAATAGAACTACAATTACTATACTTATTACACTCACTATTATCAATCCAACTCATATTATTAACCATATTATGCAGATATAATCGATAGAACGACAATTACTATACTCATTACTCTTATTATTATCAATCTAACTCATATTATTAGCCATATTATGCTTATATGATCAATAGAACGACAATTACTATACTTATTACTCTTATTATTATTAATCTAACTCATATTATTAGCCATATTATGCTTATATGATCGACAGAACGACAATTACTATACTTATTACACTCAATATTATCAATCTAACTCATATTATTAACCAGATTATGCAGATATGATCGATAGAACGACAATTACTATACTCATTACTCTTATTATTATCAATCTATCTCATATTATTAGCCATATTATGCTTATATGATCAATAGAACGACAATTACTATACTTATTACTCTTATTATTATCAATCTAACTCATATTATTAGCCATATTATGCTTATATGATCGACAGAACGACAATTACTATACTTATTACACTCAATATTATCAATCTAACTCATATTATTAACCACATTATGCAGATATCATCGATAGAACGACAATTACTATACTGATTACACTCACTATTATCAATCTAAGTCATATTATTAACCATATTATGCAGATATAATCGATAGAACTACAATTACTATACTCATTACTCTTATTATTATCAATCTAACTCATATTATTAGCCATATTATGCTTATATGATCGATAGGACGACAATTACTATACTCACTCCTCATATTATTATCAATCTAACTCATATTATTAGCCATATTATGCTTATATGATCGATAGAACGACAATTACTATACTTATTACTCTTATTATTATCAATCTAACTCATATTATTAGCCATATTATGCTTATATGATCGATAGGACGACAATTACTATACTCACTCCTCTTATTATTATCAATCTAACTCATATTATTAGCCTTATTATGCTTATATGATCGATAGAACGACAATTACTATACTTATTACACTCAATATTATCAATCTAACTCATATTAGTAACCACATTATGCAGATATGATCGATAGAACGACAATTACTATACTGATTACACTCACTATTATCAATCTAAGTCATATTATTAACCATATTATGCAGATATGATCAACAGAACGACAATTACTATTCTTATTACTCTTATTATTATCAATCTAACTCATATTATTGGCCATATTATGCTTATATGATCGATAGAACGACAATTACTATACTCACTACTCTTATTATTATCAATCTAAGTCATATTATTAGCCATATTATGCTTATATGAGCAATAGAACTACAATTACTATATTTATTACACTCACTATTATCAATCTAACTCATAATATTAACCAAATTATGCAGATATGATCGATAGGACGACAATTACTATACTTATTACTCTTATTATTATCCATCTAACTCATATTATTAGCCATATTATGGTTATATGATCGAGAGAACGACAATTACTCTACTTATTACTCTTATTATTATCAATCTAACTCATACTATTAGCCATATTATGCTTATATGATCGACAGAACGACAATTACTATACTGATTACACTCACTATTATCAATCTAACTCATATTATTAGCCATATTATGCTTATATGATCGATAGAACGACAATTACTATACTTATTACTCTTATTATTATCAATCTAACTCATATTATTAGCCATATTATGCTTATATGATCGATAGGACGACAATTACTATACTCACTCCTCTTATTATTATCAATCTAACTCATATTATTAGCCATATTATGCTTATATGATCGATAGAACGACAATTACTATACTTATTACTCCTATTATTATCAATCTAACACATATTATTAACCAAATTATGCAGATATGATCGACAGAACGACAATTACTATACTGATTACACTCACTATTATCAATCTAACTCATATTATTAGCCATATTATGCTTATATGATCGATAGAACGACAATTACTATACTTATTACTCTTATTATTATCAATCTAACTCATATTATTAGCCATATTATGCTTATATGATCGATAGGACGACAATTACTATACTCACTCCTCTTATTATTATCAATCTAACTCATATTATTAGCCATATTATGCTTATATGATCGATAGAACGACAATTACTATACTTATTACTCCTATTATTATCAATCTAACACATATTATTAACCAAATTATGCAGATATGATCGATAGGACGACAATTACTATACATATAACTCTTATTATTATCCATCTATCTCAAATTATTAGCCATATTATGCTTATATGATCGATAGAACGACAATCACTATACTCATTTCTCTTATTTTTATCAATCTAACTCATATTATTAGCCATATTATGCATATATGACCGATCGAACGACAATTACTATACCCATTACTCTTATTATTATCAATTTAACTCATAGTATTAACCATATTATGCTTATATGAGCAATAGAACTACAATTACTATACTTATTACTCTTATTATTATCAATCTAACTCATATTATTAGCCATATTATGCTCATATGAGCAATAGAACTACAATTACTATACTTATTACACTCACTATTATCAATCCAACTCATATTATTAACCATATTATGCAGATATAATCGATAGAACGACAATTACTATACTCATTACTCTTATTATTATCAATCTAACTCATATTATTAGCCATATTATGCTTATATGATCAATAGAACGACAATTACTATACTTATTACTCTTATTATTATTAATCTAACTCATATTATTAGCCATATTATGCTTATATGATCGACAGAACGACAATTACTATACTTATTACACTCAATATTATCAATCTAACTCATATTATTAACCAGATTATGCAGATATGATCGATAGAACGACAATTACTATACTCATTACTCTTATTATTATCAATCTATCTCATATTATTAGCCATATTATGCTTATATGATCAATAGAACGACAATTACTATACTTATTACTCTTATTATTATCAATCTAACTCATATTATTAGCCATATTATGCTTATATGATCGACAGAACGACAATTACTATACTTATTACACTCAATATTATCAATCTAACTCATATTATTAACCACATTATGCAGATATCATCGATAGAACGACAATTACTATACTGATTACACTCACTATTATCAATCTAAGTCATATTATTAACCATATTATGCAGATATAATCGATAGAACTACAATTACTATACTCATTACTCTTATTATTATCAATCTAACTCATATTATTAGCCATATTATGCTTATAT
Source organism: Megachile rotundata (assembly GCF_050947335.1). Lineage (NCBI taxonomy): Eukaryota > Metazoa > Arthropoda > Insecta > Hymenoptera > Megachilidae > Megachile > Megachile rotundata. Next base: position 156,880 of record NW_027473615.1, on the reverse strand, counting down.
GATCGATAGGACGACAATTACTATACTCACTCCTCATATTATTATCAATCTAACTCATATTATTAGCCATATTATGCTTATATGATCGATAGAACGACAATTACTATACTTATTACTCTTATTATTATCAATCTAACTCATATTATTAGCCATATTATGCTTATATGATCGATAGGACGACAATTACTATACTCACTCCTCTTATTATTATCAATCTAACTCATATTATTAGCCTTATTATGCTTATATGATCGATAGAACGACAATTACTATACTTATTACTCCTATTATTATCAATCTAACTCATATTATTAGCCATATTATGCTTATATGATCGATAGAACTACATTTACTATACTTATTACGCTTATTATTATCAATCTAACTCATATTATTAACCATATTATGCAGATATAATCGATAGAACTACAATTACTATACTCATTACTCTTATTATTATCAATCTAACTCATATTATTAGCCATATTATGCTTATATGATCGATAGGACGACAATTACTATACTCACTCCTCTTATTATTATCAATCTAACTCATATTATTAGCCATATTATGCTTATATGATCGATAGAACGACAATTACTATACTTATTACTCTTATTATTATCAATCTAACTCATATTATTAGCCATATTATGCTTATATGATCGATAGGACGACAATTACTATACCCACTCCTCTTATTATTATCAATCTAACTCATATTATTAGCCATATTATGCTTATATGATCGATAGAACGACAATTACTATACTTATTACTCCTATTATTATCAATCTAACTCATATTATTAGCCATATTATGCTTATATGAGCAATAGAACTACAATTACTATATTTATTACGCTCACTATTATCAATCTAACACATATTATTAACCAAATTATGCAGATATGATCGATAGGACGACAATTACTATACTTATTACTGTTATTATTATCCATCTATCTCAAATTATTAGCCATATTATGCTTATATGATCGATAGAACGACAATTACTATACTTATTACTCCTATTATTATCAATCTAACTCATATTATTAGCCATATTATGCTTATATGATCGATAGAACTACATTTACTATACTTATTACGCTTATTATTATCAATCTAACTCATATTATTAGCCATATTATGCTTATATGATCGATAGAACGACAATTACTATACTTATTACTCTTATTATTATCAATCTAACTCATATTATTAGCCATATTATGCTTATATGATCGATAGGACGACAATTACTATACTCACTCCTCTTATTATTATCAATCTAACTCATATTATTAGCCATATTATGCTTATATGATCGATAGAACGACAATTACTATACTTATTACTCCTATTATTATCAATCTAACTCATATTATTAGCCATATTATGCTTATATGAGCAATAGAACTACAATTACTATATTTATTACGCTCACTATTATCAATCTAACACATATTATTAACCAAATTATGCAGATATGATCGATAGGACGACAATTACTATACTTATTACTGTTATTATTATCCATCTATCTCAAATTATTAGCCATATTATGCTTATATGATCGATAGAACGACAATTACTATACTCATTTCTCTTATTTTTATCAATCTAACTCATATTATTAGCCATATTATGCTTATATGATCGACAGAACGACAATTACTATACTTATTACACTCAATATTATCAATCTAACTCATATTATTAACAACATTATGCAGATATGATCGATAGAACGACAATTACTATACTTATTACTCTTATTATTATCAATCTAACTCATATTATTAGCCATATTATGCTTATATGATCGATAGGACGACAATTACTATACTCACTCCTCTTATTATTATCAATCTAACTCATATTATTAGCCATATTATGCTTATATGATCGATAGAACGACAATTACTATACTTATTACTCCTATTATTATCAATCTAACACATATTATTAACCAAATTATGCAGATATGATCGATAGGACGACAATTACTATACATATTACTCTTATTATTATCCATCTATCTCAAATTATTAGCCATATTATGCTTATATGATCGATAGAACGACAATCACTATACTCATTTCTCTTATTTTTATCAATCTAACTCATATTATTAGCCATATTATGCATATATGACCGATAGAACGACAATTACTATACCCATTACTCTTATTATTATCAATTTAACTCATAGTATTAACCATATTATGCTTATATGAGCAATAGAACTACAATTACTATACTTATTACGATTATTATTATCAATCTAACTCATATTATTAGCCATATTATGCTCATATGAGCAATAGAACTACAATTACTATACTTATTACACTCACTATTATCAATCCAACTCATATTATTAACCATATTATGCAGATATGATCGATAGGACGACAATTACAATACTTATTACTCTTATTATTATCAATCTAACTCATATTATTAGCCATATTATGCAGATATAATCGATAGAACTACAATTACTATACTCATTACTCTTATTATTATCAATCTAACTCATATTATTAGCCATATTATGCTTATATGATCGATAGAACTACATTTACTATACTTATTACGCTTATTATTATCAATCTAACTCATATTATTAACCATATTATGCAGATATAATCGATAGAACTACAATTACTATACTCATTACTCTTATTATTATCAATCTAACTCATATTATTAGCCATATTATGCTTATATGATCGATAGGACGACAATTATTATACTCACTCCTCTTATTATTATCAATCTAACTCATATTATTAGCCATATTATGCTTATATGATCGATAGAACGACAATTACTATACTCATTTCTCTTATTATTATCAATCTAACTCATATTATTAGCCATATTATGCATATATGACCGATAGAACGACAATTACTATACTCATTACTCTTATTATTATCAATCTAACTCATATTATTAGCCATATTATGCTTATATGATCAATAGAACGACAATTACTATACTTATTACTCTTATTATTATTAATCTAACTCATATTATTAGCCATATTATGCTTATATGATCGACAGAACGACAATTACTATACTTATTACACTCAATATTATCAATCTAACTCATATTATTAACCAGATTATGCAGATATGATCGATAGAACGACAATTACTATACTCATTACTCTTATTATTAACAATCTATCTCATATTATTAGCCATATTATGCTTATATGATCAATAGAACGACAATTACTATACTTATTACTCTTATTATTATCAATCTAACTCATATTATTAGCCATATTATGCTTATATGATCGACAGAACGACAATTACTATACTTATTACACTCAATATTATCAATCTAACTCATATTATTAACCACATTATGCAGATATGATCGATAGAACGACAATTACTATACTGATTACACTCACTATTATCAATCTAAGTCATATTATTAACCATATTATGCAGATATAATCGATAGAACTACAATTACTATACTCATTACTCTTATTATTATCAATCTAACTCATATTATTAGCCATATTATGCTTATATGATCAATAGGACGACAATTACTATACTCACTCCTCTTATTATTATCAATCTAACTCATATTATTAGCCATATTATGCTTATATGATCGATAGAACGACAATTACTATACTTATTACTCCTATTATTATCAATCTAACACATATTATTAACCAAATTATGCAGATATGATCGATAGGACGACAATTACTATACATATTACTCTTATTATTATCCATCTATCTCAAATTATTAGCCATATTATGCTTATATGATCGACAGAACGACAATCACTATACTCATTTCTCTTATTTTTATCAATCTAACTCATATTATTAGCCATATTATGCATATATGACCGATAGAACGACAATTACTATACTTATTACTCTTATTATTATTAATCTAACTCATATTATTAGCCATATTATGCTTATATGATCGACAGAACGACAATTACTATACTTATTACACTCAATATTATCAATCTAACTCATATTATTAACCAGATTATGCAGATATGATCGATAGAACGACAATTACTATACTCATTACTCTTATTATTATCAATCTATCTCATATTATTAGCCATATTATGCTTATATGATCAATAGAACGACAATTACTATACTTATTACTCTTATTATTATCAATCTAACTCATATTATTAGCCATATTATGCTTATATGATCGACAGAACGACAATTACTATACTTATTACACTCAATATTATCAATCTAACTCATATTATTAACCAGATTATGCAGATATGATCGATAGAACGACAATTACTATACTCATTACTCTTATTATTATCAATCTATCTCATATTATTAGCCATATTATGCTTATATGATCAATAGAACGACAATTACTATACTCATTTCTCTTATTTTTATCAATCTAACTCATATTATTAGCCATATTATGCTTATATGATCGAAAGAACGACAATTACTATACTTATTACACTCAATATTATCAATCTAACTCATATTATTAACCACATTATGCAGATATGATCGATAGAACGACAATTACTATACTGATTACACTCACTATTATCAATCTAAGTCATATTATTAACCATATTATGCAGATATGATCAACAGAACGACAATTACTATTCTTATTACTCTTATTATTATCAATCTAACTCATATTATTGGCCATATTATGCTTATATGATCGATAGAACGACAATTACTATACTCACTACTCTTATTATTATCAATCTAAGTCATATTATTAGCCATATTATGCTTATATGAGCAATTGAACTACAATTACTATATTTATTACACTCACTATTATCAATCTAACTCATATTATTAACCAAATTATGCAGATATGATCGATAGGACGACAATTACTCTACTTATTACTCTTATTATTATCAATCTAACTCATACTATTAGCCATATTATGCTTATATGATCGACAGAACGACAATTACTATACTGATTACACTCACTATTATCAGTCTTACTCATATTATTAGCCATATTATGCTTATATGATCAATAGAACGACAATTACTATACCCATTTCTCTTATTATTATCAATCTAACTCATATTATTAGCCATATTATGCATATATGACCGATAGAACGACAATTACTATACTCATTACTCTTATTATTATCAATCTAACTCATATTATTAGCCATATTATGCTTATATGATCAATAGAACGACAATTACTATACTTATTACTCTTATAATTATCAATCTAACTCATATTATTAGCCATATTATGCTTATATGATCGACAGAACGACAATTACTATACTTATTACACTCAATATTATCAATCTAACTCACATTATTAACCATATTATGCTTATATGGTCGATAGGACGACAATTACTATACTCACTCCTCTTATTATTATCAATCTAACCAATATTATTAGCCATATTATGCTTATATGATCGATAGAACGACAATTACTATACTTATTACTCTTATTATTATCAATCTAACTCATCTTATTGGCCATATTATGCTTATATGATCGATAGGACGACAATTACTATACTCACTCCTCTTATTATTATCAATCTAACTCATATTATTAGCCATATTATGCTTATATGATCGATAGAACGACAATTACTATACTTATTACTCCTATTATTATCAATCTAACTCATATTATTAGCCATATTATGCTTATATGAGCAATAGAACTCCAATTACTATATTTATTACACTCACTATTATCAATCTAACACATATTATTAACCAAATTATGCAGATATGATCGATAGGACGACAATTACTATACTTATTACTCTTATTATTATCCATCTATCTCAAATTATTAGCCATATTATGCTTATATGATCGATAGGACGACAATTACTATACTCATTTCTCTTATTTTTATCAATCTAACTCATATTATTAACCATATTAAGCTTATATGATAGATAGAACGACAATTACTATACTCATTACCCTTATTATTATCAATCTAACTCATATTATTAGCCATATTATGCTTATATGATCGATAGAACGGCAATTACTATATTCATTACTCTTATTATTATCAATCTAACGCATATTATTAACCATATTAAGCTTATATGAGCAATAGAACTACAATTACTATACTTATTACACTCACTATTATCAATCTAACTCATACTATTAACCATATTATGCAGATATGATCGATAGGACGACAATTACTGTACTTATTACTCTTATTATTATCCATCTATCTCAAATTATTAGCCATATTATGCTTATATGATCGATAGAACGACAATTACTATACTCATTTCTCTTATTTTTGTCAATCTAACTCATATTATTAGCCACATTATGCATATATGACCGATAGAACGACAATTACTATACTCATTACTCTTATTATTATCAATTTAACTCATAGTATTAACCATATTATGCTTATATGAGCAATAGAACTACAATTACTATACTTATTACTCTTATTATTATCTATCTAACTCATATTATTAGCCATATTATGCTTATATGAGCAATAGAACTACAATTACTATACTTATTCCACTCACTATTATCAATCCAACTCATATTATTAACAATATTATGCAGATATGATCGATAGGACGACAATTACTATACTCATTTCTCTTATTTTTATCAATCTAACTCATATTATTAGCCATATTATGCTTATATGATCGACAGAACGACAATTACTATACTTATTACACTCAATATTATCAATCTAACTCATATTATTAACCACATTATGCAGATATGATCGATAGAACGACAATTACTATACTGATTACACTCACTATTATCAATCTAAGTCATATTATTAACCATATTATGCAGATATGATCAACAGAACGACAATTACTATTCTTATTACTCTTATTATTATCAATCTAACTCATATTATTGGCCATATTATGCTTATATGATCGATAGAACGACAATTACTATACTCACTACTCTTATTATTATCAATCTAAGTCATATTATTAGCCATATTATGCTTATATGATCGATAGAACTACATTTACTATACTTATTACGCTTATTATTATCAATCTAACTCATATTATTAACCATATTATGCAGATATAATCGATAGAACTACAATTACTATACTCATTACTCTTATTATTATCAATCTAACTCATATTATTAGCCATATTATGCTTATATGGTCGATAGGACGACAATTACTATACTCACTCCTCTTATTATTATCAATCTAACCCATATTATTAGCCATATTATGCTTATATGATCGATAGAACGACAATTACTATACTTATTACTCTTATTATTATCAATCTAACTCATCTTATTGGCCATATTATGCTTATATGATCGATAGGACGACAATTACTATACTCACTCCTCTTATTATTATCAATCTAACTCATATTATTAGCCATATTATGCTTATATGATCGATAGAACGACAATTACTATACTTATTACTCCTATTATTATCAATCTAACTCATATTATTAGCCATATTATGCTTATATGAGCAATAGAACTACAATTACTATATTTATTACACTCACTATTATCAATCTAACACATATTATTAACCAAATTATGCAGATATGATCGATAGGACGACAATTACTATACTTATTACTCTTATTATTATCCATCTATCTCAAATTATTAGCCATATTATGCTTATATGATCGATAGGACGACAATTACTATACTCATTTCTCTTATTTTTATCAATCTAACTCATATTATTAACCATATTAAGCTTATATGATAGATAGAACGACAATTACTATACTCATTACCCTTATTATTATCAATCTAACTCATATTATTAGCCATATTATGCTTATATGATCGATAGAACGGCAATTACTATATTCATTACTCTTATTATTATCAATCTAACGCATATTATTAACCATATTAAGCTTATATGAGCAATAGAACTACAATTACTATACTTATTACACTCACTATTATCAATCTAACTCATACTATTAACCATATTATGCAGATATGATCGATAGGACGACAATTACTGTACTTATTACTCTTATTATTATCCATCTATCTCATATTATTAGCCATATTATGCTTATATGATCGATAGAACGACAATTACTATACTTATTACTCTTATTATTATCAATCTAACTCATATTATTAGCCATATTATGCTTATATGATCGATAGGACGACAATTACTATACTCACTCCTCTTATTATTATCAATCTAACTCATATTATTAGCCATATTATGCTTATATGATCGATAGAACGACAATTACTATACTTATTACTCCTATTATTATCAATCTAACTCATATTATTAGCCATATTATGCTTATATGAGCAATAGAACTACAATTACTATATTTATTACGCTCACTATTATCAATCTAACACATATTATTAACCAAATTATGCAGATATGATCGATAGGACGACAATTACTATACTTATTACTGTTATTATTATCCATCTATCTCAAATTATTAGCCATATTATGCTTATATGATCGATAGAACGACAATTACTATACTCATTTCTCTTATTTTTATCAATCTAACTCATATTATTAGCCATATTATGCTTATATGATCGACAGAACGACAATTACTATACTTATTACACTCAATATTATCAATCTAACTCATATTATTAACAACATTATGCAGATATGATCGATAGAACGACAATTACTATACTTATTACTCTTATTATTATCAATCTAACTCATATTATTAGCCATATTATGCTTATATGATCGATAGGACGACAATTACTATACTCACTCCTCTTATTATTATCAATCTAACTCATATTATTAGCCATATTATGCTTATATGATCGATAGAACGACAATTACTATACTTATTACTCCTATTATTATCAATCTAACACATATTATTAACCAAATTATGCAGATATGATCGATAGGACGACAATTACTATACATATTACTCTTATTATTATCCATCTATCTCAAATTATTAGCCATATTATGCTTATATGATCGATAGAACGACAATCACTATACTCATTTCTCTTATTTTTATCAATCTAACTCATATTATTAGCCATATTATGCATATATGACCGATAGAACGACAATTACTATACCCATTACTCTTATTATTATCAATTTAACTCATAGTATTAACCATATTATGCTTATATGAGCAATAGAACTACAATTACTATACTTATTACGATTATTATTATCAATCTAACTCATATTATTAGCCATATTATGCTCATATGAGCAATAGAACTACAATTACTATACTTATTACACTCACTATTATCAATCCAACTCATATTATTAACCATATTATGCAGATATGATCGATAGGACGACAATTACAATACTTATTACTCTTATTATTATCAATCTAACTCATATTATTAGCCATATTATGCAGATATAATCGATAGAACTACAATTACTATACTCATTACTCTTATTATTATCAATCTAACTCATATTATTAGCCATATTATGCTTATATGATCGATAGAACTACATTTACTATACTTATTACGCTTATTATTATCAATCTAACTCATATTATTAACCATATTATGCAGATATAATCGATAGAACTACAATTACTATACTCATTACTCTTATTATTATCAATCTAACTCATATTATTAGCCATATTATGCTTATATGATCGATAGGACGACAATTATTATACTCACTCCTCTTATTATTATCAATCTAACTCATATTATTAGCCATATTATGCTTATATGATCGATAGAACGACAATTACTATACTCATTTCTCTTATTATTATCAATCTAACTCATATTATTAGCCATATTATGCATATATGACCGATAGAACGACAATTACTATACTCATTACTCTTATTATTATCAATCTAACTCATATTATTAGCCATATTATGCTTATATGATCAATAGAACGACAATTACTATACTTATTACTCTTATTATTATTAATCTAACTCATATTATTAGCCATATTATGCTTATATGATCGACAGAACGACAATTACTATACTTATTACACTCAATATTATCAATCTAACTCATATTATTAACCAGATTATGCAGATATGATCGATAGAACGACAATTACTATACTCATTACTCTTATTATTAACAATCTATCTCATATTATTAGCCATATTATGCTTATATGATCAATAGAACGACAATTACTATACTTATTACTCTTATTATTATCAATCTAACTCATATTATTAGCCATATTATGCTTATATGATCGACAGAACGACAATTACTATACTTATTACACTCAATATTATCAATCTAACTCATATTATTAACCACATTATGCAGATATGATCGATAGAACGACAATTACTATACTGATTACACTCACTATTATCAATCTAAGTCATATTATTAACCATATTATGCAGATATAATCGATAGAACTACAATTACTATACTCATTACTCTTATTATTATCAATCTAACTCATATTATTAGCCATATTATGCTTATATGATCAATAGGACGACAATTACTATACTCACTCCTCTTATTATTATCAATCTAACTCATATTATTAGCCATATTATGCTTATATGATCGATAGAACGACAATTACTATACTTATTACTCCTATTATTATCAATCTAACACATATTATTAACCAAATTATGCAGATATGATCGATAGGACGACAATTACTATACATATTACTCTTATTATTATCCATCTATCTCAAATTATTAGCCATATTATGCTTATATGATCGACAGAACGACAATCACTATACTCATTTCTCTTATTTTTATCAATCTAACTCATATTATTAGCCATATTATGCATATATGACCGATAGAACGACAATTACTATACTTATTACTCTTATTATTATTAATCTAACTCATATTATTAGCCATATTATGCTTATATGATCGACAGAACGACAATTACTATACTTATTACACTCAATATTATCAATCTAACTCATATTATTAACCAGATTATGCAGATATGATCGATAGAACGACAATTACTATACTCATTACTCTTATTATTATCAATCTATCTCATATTATTAGCCATATTATGCTTATATGATCAATAGAACGACAATTACTATACTTATTACTCTTATTATTATCAATCTAACTCATATTATTAGCCATATTATGCTTATATGATCGACAGAACGACAATTACTATACTTATTACACTCAATATTATCAATCTAACTCATATTATTAACCAGATTATGCAGATATGATCGATAGAACGACAATTACTATACTCATTACTCTTATTATTATCAATCTATCTCATATTATTAGCCATATTATGCTTATATGATCAATAGAACGACAATTACTATACTCATTTCTCTTATTTTTATCAATCTAACTCATATTATTAGCCATATTATGCTTATATGATCGAAAGAACGACAATTACTATACTTATTACACTCAATATTATCAATCTAACTCATATTATTAACCACATTATGCAGATATGATCGATAGAACGACAATTACTATACTGATTACACTCACTATTATCAATCTAAGTCATATTATTAACCATATTATGCAGATATGATCAACAGAACGACAATTACTATTCTTATTACTCTTATTATTATCAATCTAACTCATATTATTGGCCATATTATGCTTATATGATCGATAGAACGACAATTACTATACTCACTACTCTTATTATTATCAATCTAAGTCATATTATTAGCCATATTATGCTTATATGAGCAATTGAACTACAATTACTATATTTATTACACTCACTATTATCAATCTAACTCATATTATTAACCAAATTATGCAGATATGATCGATAGGACGACAATTACTCTACTTATTACTCTTATTATTATCAATCTAACTCATACTATTAGCCATATTATGCTTATATGATCGACAGAACGACAATTACTATACTGATTACACTCACTATTATCAGTCTTACTCATATTATTAGCCATATTATGCTTATATGATCAATAGAACGACAATTACTATACCCATTTCTCTTATTATTATCAATCTAACTCATATTATTAGCCATATTATGCATATATGACCGATAGAACGACAATTACTATACTCATTACTCTTATTATTATCAATCTAACTCATATTATTAGCCATATTATGCTTATATGATCAATAGAACGACAATTACTATACTTATTACTCTTATAATTATCAATCTAACTCATATTATTAGCCATATTATGCTTATATGATCGACAGAACGACAATTACTATACTTATTACACTCAATATTATCAATCTAACTCACATTATTAACCATATTATGCTTATATGGTCGATAGGACGACAATTACTATACTCACTCCTCTTATTATTATCAATCTAACCAATATTATTAGCCATATTATGCTTATATGATCGATAGAACGACAATTACTATACTTATTACTCTTATTATTATCAATCTAACTCATCTTATTGGCCATATTATGCTTATATGATCGATAGGACGACAATTACTATACTCACTCCTCTTATTATTATCAATCTAACTCATATTATTAGCCATATTATGCTTATATGATCGATAGAACGACAATTACTATACTTATTACTCCTATTATTATCAATCTAACTCATATTATTAGCCATATTATGCTTATATGAGCAATAGAACTCCAATTACTATATTTATTACACTCACTATTATCAATCTAACACATATTATTAACCAAATTATGCAGATATGATCGATAGGACGACAATTACTATACTTATTACTCTTATTATTATCCATCTATCTCAAATTATTAGCCATATTATGCTTATATGATCGATAGGACGACAATTACTATACTCATTTCTCTTATTTTTATCAATCTAACTCATATTATTAACCATATTAAGCTTATATGATAGATAGAACGACAATTACTATACTCATTACCCTTATTATTATCAATCTAACTCATATTATTAGCCATATTATGCTTATATGATCGATAGAACGGCAATTACTATATTCATTACTCTTATTATTATCAATCTAACGCATATTATTAACCATATTAAGCTTATATGAGCAATAGAACTACAATTACTATACTTATTACACTCACTATTATCAATCTAACTCATACTATTAACCATATTATGCAGATATGATCGATAGGACGACAATTACTGTACTTATTACTCTTATTATTATCCATCTATCTCAAATTATTAGCCATATTATGCTTATATGATCGATAGAACGACAATTACTATACTCATTTCTCTTATTTTTGTCAATCTAACTCATATTATTAGCCACATTATGCATATATGACCGATAGAACGACAATTACTATACTCATTACTCTTATTATTATCAATTTAACTCATAGTATTAACCATATTATGCTTATATGAGCAATAGAACTACAATTACTATACTTATTACTCTTATTATTATCTATCTAACTCATATTATTAGCCATATTATGCTTATATGAGCAATAGAACTACAATTACTATACTTATTCCACTCACTATTATCAATCCAACTCATATTATTAACAATATTATGCAGATATGATCGATAGGACGACAATTACTATACTCATTTCTCTTATTTTTATCAATCTAACTCATATTATTAGCCATATTATGCTTATATGATCCACAGAACGACAATTACTATACTTATTACACTCAATATTATCAATCTAACTCATATTATTAACCACATTATGCAGATATGATCGATAGAACGACAATTACTATACTGATTACACTCACTATTATCAATCTAAGTCATATTATTAACCATATTATGCAGATATGATCAACAGAACGACAATTACTATTCTTATTACTCTTATTATTATCAATCTAACTCATATTATTGGCCATATTATGCTTATATGATCGATAGAACGACAATTACTATACTCACTACTCTTATTATTATCAATCTAAGTCATATTATTAGCCATATTATGCTTATATGATCGATAGAACTACATTTACTATACTTATTACGCTTATTATTATCAATCTAACTCATATTATTAACCATATTATGCAGATATAATCGATAGAACTACAATTACTATACTCATTACTCTTATTATTATCAATCTAACTCATATTATTAGCCATATTATGCTTATATGGTCGATAGGACGACAATTACTATACTCACTCCTCTTATTATTATCAATCTAACCCATATTATTAGCCATATTATGCTTATATGATCGATAGAACGACAATTACTATACTTATTACTCTTATTATTATCAATCTAACTCATCTTATTGGCCATATTATGCTTATATGATCGATAGGACGACAATTACTATACTCACTCCTCTTATTATTATCAATCTAACTCATATTATTAGCCATATTATGCTTATATGATCGATAGAACGACAATTACTATACTTATTACTCCTATTATTATCAATCTAACTCATATTATTAGCCATATTATGCTTATATGAGCAATAGAACTACAATTACTATATTTATTACACTCACTATTATCAATCTAACACATATTATTAACCAAATTATGCAGATATGATCGATAGGACGACAATTACTATACTTATTACTCTTATTATTATCCATCTATCTCAAATTATTAGCCATATTATGCTTATATGATCGATAGGACGACAATTACTATACTCATTTCTCTTATTTTTATCAATCTAACTCATATTATTAACCATATTAAGCTTATATGATAGATAGAACGACAATTACTATACTCATTACCCTTATTATTATCAATCTAACTCATATTATTAGCCATATTATGCTTATATGATCAATAGAACGACAATTACTATTCTTATTACTCTTATAATTATCAATCTAACTCATATTATTAGCCATATTATGCTCATATGATCGATAGAACGACAATTACTATACTCATTACTCTTATTATTATCAATCTAACTCATATTATTAGCCATATTATGCTTCTATGATCGATAGAACGACAATTACTATACTCACTACTCTTATTATTATCAATCTAAGTCATATTATTAGCCATATTATGCTTATATGATCGATAGAACTACATTTACTATACTTATTACGCTTATTATTATCAATCTAACTCATATTATTAACCATATTATGCAGATATAATCGATAGAACTACAATTACTATACTCATTACTCTTATTATTATCAATCTAACTCATATTATTAGCCATATTATGCTTATATGATCGATAGGACGACAATTACTATACTCACTCCTCTTATTATTATCAATCTAACTCATATTATTAGCCATATTATGCTTATATGATCGACAGAACGACAATTACTATACTTATTACACTCAATATTATCAATCTAACTCATATTATTAACCACATTATGCAGATATGATCGATAGAACGACAATTACTATACTGATTACACTCACTATTATCAATCTAAGTCATATTATTAACCATATTATGCAGATATGATCAACAGAACGACAATTACTATTCTTATTACTCTTATTATTATCAATCTAACTCATATTATTGGCCATATTATGCTTATATGATCGATAGAACGACAATTACTATACTCACTACTCTTATTATTATCAATCTAAGTCATATTATTAGCCATATTATGCTTATATGATCGATAGAACTACATTTACTATACTTATTACGCTTATTATTATCAATCTAACTCATATTATTAACCATATTATGCAGATATAATCGATAGAACTACAATTACTATACTCATTACTCTTATTATTATCAATCTAACTCATATTATTAGCCATATTATGCTTATATGATCGATAGGACGACAATTACTATACTCACTCCTCTTATTATTATCAATCTAACTCATATTATTAGCCATATTGTGCTTATATGATCGATAGAACGACAATTACTATACTTATTACTCTTATTATTATCAATCTAACTCATATTATTAGCCATATTATGCTTATATGATCGATAGGACGACAATTACTATACTCACTCCTCTTATTATTATCAATCTAACTCATATTATTAGCCATATTATGCTTATATGATCGATAGAACGACAATTACTATACTTATTACTCCTATTATTATCAATCTAACACATATTATTAACCAAATTATGCAGATATGATCGATAGGACGACAATTACTATACATATTACTCTTATTATTATCCATCCATCTCAAATTATTAGCCATATTATGCTTATATGATCGATAGAACGACAATCACTATACTCATTTCTCTTATTTTTATCAATCTAACTCATATTATTAGCCATATTATGCATATATGACCGATAGAACGACAATTACTATACCCATTACTCTTACTATTATCAATTTAACTCATAGTATTAACCATATTATGCTTATATGAGCAATAGAACTGCAATTACTATACTTATTACTCTTATTATTATCAATCTAACTCATATTATTAGCCATATTATGCTCATATGAGCAATAGAACTACAATTACTATACTTATTACACTCACTATTATCAATCCAACTCATATTATTAACCATATTATGCAGATATGATCGATAGGACGACAATTACAATACTTATTACTCTTATTATTATCAATCTAACTCATATTATTAGCCATATTATGCAGATATAATCGATAGAACTACAATTACTATACTCATTACTCTTATTATTATCAATCTAACTCATATTATTAGCCATATTATGCTTATATGATCGATAGAACTACATTTACTATACTTATTACGCTTATTATTATCAATCTAACTCATATTATTAACCATATTATGCAGATATAATCGATAGAACTACAATTACTATACTCATTACTCTTATTATTATCAATCTAACTCATATTATTAGCCATATTATGCTTATATGATCGATAGGACGACAATTACTATACTCACTCCTCTTATTATTATCAATCTAACTCATATTATTAGCCATATTATGCTTATATGATCGATAGAACGACAATTACTATACTCACTCCTCTTATTATTATCAATCTAACTCATATTATTAGCCATATTATGCTTATATGATCGATAGAACGACAATTACTATACTTATTACTCTTATTATTATCAATCTAACTCATATTATTAGCCATATAATGCTTATATGATCGATAGGACGACAATTACTATACCCATTACTCTTATTATTATCAATTTAACTCATAGTATTAACCATATTATGCTTATATGAGCAATAGAACTACATTTACTATACTTATTACGCTTATTATTATCAATCTAACTCATATTATTAGCCATATTATGCATATATGACCGATAGAACGACAATTACTATACTCATTACTCTTATTATTATCAATCTAACTCATATTATTAGCCATATTATGCTTATATGATCAATAGAACGACAATTACTATACTTATTACTCTTATTATTATTAATCTAACTCATATTATTAGCCATATTATGCTTATATGATCGACAGAACGACAATTACTATACTTATTACACTCAATATTATCAATCTAACTCATATTATTAACCAGATTATGCAGATATGATCGATAGAACGACAATTACTATACTCATTACTCTTATTATTATCAATCTATCTCATATTATTAGCCATATTATGCTTATATGATCAATAGAACGACAATTACTATACTTATTACTCTTATTATTATCAATCTAACTCATATTATTAGCCATATTATGCTTATATGATCGACAGAACGACAATTACTATACTTATTACACTCAATATTATCAATCTAACTCATATTATTAACCACATTATGCGGATATGATCGATAGAACGACAATTACTATACTGATTACACTCACTATTATCAATCTAAGTCATATTATTAACCATATTATGCAGATATAATCGATAGAACTACAATTACTATACTCATTACTCTTATTATTATCAATCTAACTCATATTATTAGCCATATTATGCTTATATGATCGATAGGACGACAATTACTATACTCACTCCTCTTATTATTATCAATCTAACTCATATTATTAGCCATATTATGCTCATATGATCGATAGAACGACAATTACTATACTTATTACTCTTATTATTATCAATCTAACTCATATTATTAGCCATATTATGCTTATATGATCGATAGGACGACAATTACTATACTCACTCCTCTTATTATTATCAATCTAACTCATATTATTAGCCATATTATGCTTATATGATCGATAGAACGACAATTACTATACTTATTACTCCTATTATTATCAATCTAACTCATATTATTAGCCATATTATGCTTATATGAGCAATAGAACTACAATTACTATATTTATTACACTCACTATTATCAATCTAACACATATTATTCACCAAATTATGCAGATATGATCGATAGGACGACAATTACTATACTTATTACTGTTATTATTATCCATCTATCTCAAATTATTAGCCATATTATGCTTATATGATCGATAGAACGACAATTACTATACTCATTTCTCTTATTTTTATCAATCTAACTCATATTATTAGCCATATTATGCATATATGACCGATAGAACGACAATTACTATACTCATTACTCTTATTATTATCAATTTAACTCATAGTATTAGCCATATTATGCTCATATGAGCAATAGAACTACAATTACTATACTTATTACTCTTATTATTATCAATCTAACTCATATTATTAGCCATATTATGCTTATATTAGCAATAGAACTACAATTACTATACTTATTACACTCACTATTATCAATCCAACTCATATTATTAACCACATTATGCAGATATGATCGATAGGACGACAATTACTCTACTCATTACTGTTATTATTATCAATTTAACTCATAGTATTAACCATATTATGCTTATATGAGCAATAGAACTACAATTACTATACTTATTACTCTTATTATTATCAATCTAACTCATATTATTAGCCATATTATGCTTATATGAGCAATAGAACTACAATTACTATACTTATTACTCTTATTATTATCAATCTAACTCATATTATTAACCATATTATGCAGATATGATCGATAGGACGACAATTACTATACTAATTACTCTTATTATTATCAATCTAACTCACATTATTGGCCATATTATGCTTATATGATCGATAGAACTACATTTACTATACCTATTACGCTTATTATTATCAATCTAACTCATATTATTAACCATATTATGCAGATATAATCGATAGAACTACAATTACTATACTCACTACTCTTATTATTATCAATCTAACTCATATTATTAGCCATATTATGCTTATATGATCGATAGGACGACAATTACTATACTCACTCCTCTTATTATTATCAATCTAACTCATATTATTAGCCATATTATGCTTATATGATCGATAGAACGACAATTACTATACTTATTACTCTTATTATTATCAATCTAACTCATATTATTAGCCATATAATGCTTATATGATCGATAGGACGACAATTACTATACTCACTCCTCTTATTATTATCAATCTAACTCATATTATTAGCCATATTATGCTTATATGATCGATAGAACGACAATTACTATACTTATTACTCCTATTATTATCAATCTAACTCATATTATTAGCCATATTATGCTTATATGAGCAATAGAACTGCAATTACTATATTTATTACACTCACTATTATCAATCTAACACATATTATTCACCAAATTATGCAGATATGATCGATAGGACGACAATTACTATACTTATTACTGTTATTATTATCCATCTATCTCAAATTATTAGCCATATTATGCTTATATGATCGATAGAACGACAATTACTATACTCATTTCTCTTATTTTTATCAATCTAACTCATATTATTAGCCATATTATGCATATATGACCGATAGAACGACAATTACTATACTCATTACTCTTATTATTATCAATTTAACTCATAGTATTAACCATATTATGCTCATATGAGCAATAGAACTACAATTACTATACTTATTACTCTTATTATTATCAATCTAACTCATATTATTAGCCATATTATGCTTATATGAGCAATAGAACTACAATTACTATATTTATTACACTCACTATTATCAATCTAACACATATTATTCACCAAATTATGCAGATATGATCGATAGGACGACAATTACTATACTTATTACTGTTATTATTATCCATCTATCTCAAATTATTAGCCATATTATGCTTATATGATCGATAGAACGACAATTACTATACTCATTTCTCTTATTTTTATCAATCTAACTCATATTATTAGCCATATTATGCATATATGACCGATAGAACGACAATTACTATACTCATTACTCTTATTATTATCAATTTAACTCATAGTATTAGCCATATTATGCTCATATGAGCAATAGAACTACAATTACTATACTTATTACTCTTATTATTATCAATCTAACTCATATTATTAGCCATATTATGCTTATATTAGCAATAGAACTACAATTACTATACTTATTACACTCACTATTATCAATCCAACTCATATTATTAACCACATTATGCAGATATGATCGATAGGACGACAATTACTCTACTCATTACTGTTATTATTATCAATTTAACTCATAGTATTAACCATATTATGCTTATATGAGCAATAGAACTACAATTACTATACTTATTACTCTTATTATTATCAATCTAACTCATATTATTAGCCATATTATGCTTATATGAGCAATAGAACTACAATTACTATACTTATTACTCTTATTATTATCAATCTAACTCATATTATTAACCATATTATGCAGATATGATCGATAGGACGACAATTACTATACTAATTACTCTTATTATTATCAATCTAACTCACATTATTGGCCATATTATGCTTATATGATCGATAGAACTACATTTACTATACCTATTACGCTTATTATTATCAATCTAACTCATATTATTAACCATATTATGCAGATATAATCGATAGAACTACAATTACTATACTCACTACTCTTATTATTATCAATCTAACTCATATTATTAGCCATATTATGCTTATATGATCGATAGGACGACAATTACTATACTCACTCCTCTTATTATTATCAATCTAACTCATATTATTAGCCATATTATGCTTATATGATCGATAGAACGACAATTACTATACTTATTACTCTTATTATTATCAATCTAACTCATATTATTAGCCATATAATGCTTATATGATCGATAGGACGACAATTACTATACTCACTCCTCTTATTATTATCAATCTAACTCATATTATTAGCCATATTATGCTTATATGATCGATAGAACGACAATTACTATACTTATTACTCCTATTATTATCAATCTAACTCATATTATTAGCCATATTATGCTTATATGAGCAATAGAACTGCAATTACTATATTTATTACACTCACTATTATCAATCTAACACATATTATTCACCAAATTATGCAGATATGATCGATAGGACGACAATTACTATACTTATTACTGTTATTATTATCCATCTATCTCAAATTATTAGCCATATTATGCTTATATGATCGATAGAACGACAATTACTATACTCATTTCTCTTATTTTTATCAATCTAACTCATATTATTAGCCATATTATGCATATATGACCGATAGAACGACAATTACTATACTCATTACTCTTATTATTATCAATTTAACTCATAGTATTAACCATATTATGCTCATATGAGCAATAGAACTACAATTACTATACTTATTACTCTTATTATTATCAATCTAACTCATATTATTAGCCATATTATGCTTATATGAGCAATAGAACTACAATTACTATACTTATTACACTCACTATTATCAATCCAACTCATATTATTAACCATATTATGCAGATATGATCGATAGGACGACAATTACTCTACTCATTACTGTTATTATTATCAATTTAACTCATAGTATTAACCATATTATGCTTATATGAGCAATAGAACTACAATTACTATACTTATTACTCTTATTATTATCAATCTAACTCATATTATTAGCCATATTATGCTTATATGATCGATAGGACGACAATTACTATACTCACTCCTCTTATTATTATCAATCTAACTCATATTATTAGCCATATTATGCTTATATGATCGATAGAACGACAATTACTATACTCATTTCTCTTATTATTATCAATCTAACTCATATTATTAGCCATATTATGCATATATGACCGTTAGAACGACAATTACTATACTCATTACTCTTATTATTATCAATCTAACTCATATTATTAGCCATATTATGCTTATATGATCAATAGAACGACAATTACTATACTTATTACTCTTATTATTATTAATCTAACTCATATTATTAGCCATATTATGCTTATATGATCGACAGAACGACAATTACTATACTTATTACACTCAATATTATCAATCTAACTCATATTATTAACCAGATTATGCAGATATGATCGATAGAACGACAATTACTATACTCATTACTCTTATTATTATCAATCTATCTCATATTATTAGCCATATTATGCTTATATGATCAATAGAACGACAATTACTATACTTATTACTCTTATTATTATCAATCTAACTCATATTATTAGCCATATTATGCTTATATGATCGACAGAACGACAATTACTATACTTATTACACTCAATATTATCAATCTAACTCATATTATTAACCACATTATGCAGATATGATCGATAGAACGACAATTACTATACTGATTACACTCACTGTTATCAATCTAAGTCATATTATTAACCATATTATGCAGATATAATCGATAGAACTACAATTACTATACTCATTACTCTTATTATTATCAATCTAACTCATATTATTAGCCATATTATGCTTATATGATCGATAGGACGACAATTACTATACTCACTCCTCTTATTATTATCAATCTAACTCATATTATTAGCCATATTATGCTCATATGATCGATAGAACGACAATTACTATACTTATTACTCTTATTATTATCAATCTAACTCATATTATTAGCCATATTATGCTTATATGATCGATAGGACGACAATTACTATACTCACTCCTCTTATTATTATCAATCTAACTCATATTATTAGCCATATTATGCTTATATGATCGATAGAACGACAATTACTATACTTATTACTCCTATTATTATCAATCTAACTCATATTATTAGCCATATTATGCTTATATGAGCAATAGAACTACAATTACTATATTTATTGCACTCACTATTATCAATCTAACACATATTATTCACCAAATTATGCAGATATGATCGATAGGACGACAATTACTATACTTATTACTGTTATTAATATCCATCTATCTCAAATTATTAGCCATATTATGCTTATATGATCGATAGAACGACAATTACTATACTCATTTCTCTTATTTTTATCAATCTAACTCATATTATTAGCCATATTATGCATATATGACCGATAGAACGACAATTACTATACTCATTACTCTTATTATTATCAATTTAACTCATAGTATTAACCATATTATGCTCATATGAGCAATAGAACTACAATTACTATACTTATTACTCTTATTATTATCAATCTAACTCATATTATTAGCCATATTATGCTTATATGAGCAATAGAACTACAATTACTATACTTATTACTCTTATTATTATTAATCTAACTCATATTATTAGCCATATTATGCTTATATGATCGACAGAACGACAATTACTATTCTTATTACACTCAATATTATCAATCTAACTCATATTATTAACCAGATTATGCAGATATGATCGATAGAACGACAATTACTATACTCATTACTCTTATTATTATCAATCTATCTCATATTATTAGCCATATTATGCTTATATGATCAATAGAACGACAATTACTATACTTATTACTCTTATTATTATCAATCTAACTCATATTATTAGCCATATTATGCTTATATGATCGACAGAACGACAATTAATATACTTATTACACTCAATATTATCAATCTAACTCATATTATTAACCACATTATGCAGATATGATCGATAGAACGACAATTACTATACTGATTACACTCACTGTTATCAATCTAAGTCATATTATTAACCATATTATGCAGATATAATCGATAGAACTACAATTACTATACTCATTACTCTTATTATTATCAATCTAACTCATATTATTAGCCATATTATGCTTATATGATCGATAGGACGACAATTACTATACTCACTCCTCTTATTATTATCAATCTAACTCATATTATTAGCCATATTATGCTCATATGATCGATAGAACGACAATTACTATACTTATTACTCTTATTATTATCAATCTAACACATATTATTCACCAAATTATGCAGATATGATCGATAGGACGACAATTACTATACTTATTACTGTTATTATTATCCATCTATCTCAAATTATTAGCCATATTATGCTTATATGATCGATAGAACGACAATTACTATACTCATTTCTCTTATTTTTATCAATCTAACTCATATTATTAGCCATATTATGCATATATGACCGATAGAACGACAATTACTATACTCATTACTCTTATTATTATCAATTTAACTCATAGTATTAACCATATTATGCTCATATGAGCAATAGAACTACAATTACTATACTTATTACTCTTATTATTATCAATCTAACTCATATTATTAGCCATATTATGCTTATATGAGCAATAGAACTACAATTACTATACTTATTACACTCACTATTATCAATCCAACTCATATTATTAACCATATTATGCAGATATGATCGATAGGACGACAATTACTATACTTATTACTCTTATTATTATCAATCTAACTCATATTATTAGCCATATTATGCAGATATAATCGATAGAACTACAATTACTATACTCATTACTCTTATTATTATCAATCTAACTCATATTATTAGCCATATTATGCTTATATGATCGATAGAACTACATTTACTATACTTATTACGCTTATTATTATCAATCTAACTCATATTATTAACCATATTATGCAGATATAATCGATAGAACTACAATTACTATACTCATTACTCTTATTATTATCAATCTAAGTCATATTATTAGCCATATTATGTTTATATGATCGATAGAACTACATTTACTATACTTATTACGCTTATTATTATCAATCTAACTCATATTATTAACCATATTATGCAGATATAATCGATAGAACTACAATTACTATACTCATTACTCTTATTATTATCAATCTAACTCATATTATTAGCCATATTATGCTTATATGATCGATAGGACGACAATTACTATACTCACTCCTCTTATTATTATCAATCTAACTCATATTATTAGCCATATTATGCTTATATGATCGATAGAACGACAATTACTATACTTATTACTCTTATTATTATCAATCTAACTCATATTATTAGTCATAATATGCTTATATGAGCAATAGAACTACAATTACTATACCCATTACACTCACTATTATCAATCCAACTCATATTATTAACCATATTAAGCAGATATGATCGGTAGGACGACAATTACTATACTTATTACTCTTATTATTATCAATCTAACTCATATTATTAGCCATATTGTGCAGATATAATCGATAGAACTACAATTACTATACTCATTACTCTTATTATTATCAAACTAACTCATATTATTAGCCATATTATGCTTATATGATCGATAGAACTACATTTGCTATACTTATTACGCTTATTATTATCAATCTAACTCATATTATTAACCATATTATGCAGATATAATCGATAGAACTACAATTACTATACTCATTACTCTTATTATTATCAATCTAACTCATATTATTAGCCATATTATGCTTATATGATCGATAGGACGACAATTACTATACTCACTCCTCTTATTATTATCAATCTAACTCATATTATTAGCCATATTATGCTTATATGATCGATAGAACGACAATTACTATACTTATTACTCTTATTATTATCAATCTAACTCATATTATTAGCCATATTATGCTTATATGATCAATAGAACGACAATTACTATACTTATTACTCTCATTATTATCAATCTAACTCATATCATTCGCCATATTATGCTTATATGATCGATAGAACGACAATTACTATACTTATTACTCCTATTATTATCAATCTAACTCATATTATTAGCCATATTATGCTTATATGAGCAATAGAACTACAATTACTATATTTATTACACTCACTATTATCAATCTAACACATATTATTAACCAAATTATGCAGATATGATCGATAGGACGACAATTACTATACTTATTACTCTTATTATTATCCATCTATCTCAAATTATTAGCCATATTATGCTTATATGATCGATAGAACGACAATTACTATACTCATTTCTCTTATTTTTATCAATCTAACTCATATTATTAGCCATATTATGCATATATGACCGATAGAACGACAATTACTATACTCATTACTCTTATTATTATTAATTTAACTCATAGTATTAACCATATTATGCTTATATGAGCAATAGAACTACAATTACTATACTTATTACTCTTATTATTATCAATCTAACTCATATTATTAGCCATATTATGCTTATATGAGCAATAGAACTACAATTACTATACTTATTACACTCACTATTATCAATCCAACTCATATTATTAACCATATTATGCAGATATGATCGATAGGACGACAATTACTATACTTATTACTCTTATTATTATCAATCTAACTCATATTATTAGCCATATTATGCAGATATAATCGATAGAACTACAATTACTATACTCATTACTCTTATTATTATCAATCTAACTCATATTATTAGCCATATTATGCTTATATGATCGATAGAACTACATTTACTATACTTATTACGCTTATTATTATCAATCTAACTCATATTATTAACCATATTATGCAGATATAATCGATAGAACTACAATTACTATACTCATTACTCTTATTATTATCAATCTAAGTCATATTATTAGCCATATTATGATTATATGATCGATAGAACTACATTTACTATACTTATTACGCTTATTATTATCAATCTAACTCATATTATTAACCATATTATGCAGATATAATCGATAGAACTACAATTACTATACTCATTACTCTTATTATTATCAATCTAACTCATATTATTAGCCATA
The DNA here is from genome assembly GCF_050947335.1 of Megachile rotundata. Lineage (NCBI taxonomy): Eukaryota > Metazoa > Arthropoda > Insecta > Hymenoptera > Megachilidae > Megachile > Megachile rotundata. The sequence goes on along the minus strand of NW_027473615.1, from coordinate 129,668 downwards.
TTATGCTTATATGATCGATAGGACGACAATTACTATACTCACTCCTCTTATTATTATCAATCTAACTCATATTATTAGCCATATTATGCTTATATGATCGATAGAACGACAATTACTATACTTATTACTCTTATTATTATCAATCTAACTCATATTATTAGCCATATTATGCTTATATGAGCAATAGAACTACAATTACTATACTCATTACACTCACTATTATCAATCCAACTCATATTATTAACCATATTATGCAGATATGATCGATAGGACGACAATTACTATACTTATTACTCTTATTATTATCAATCTAACTCATATTATTAGCCATATTGTGCAGATATAATCGATAGAACTACAATTACTATACTCATTACTCTTATTATTATCAAACTAACTCATATTATTAGCCATATTATGCTTATATGATCGATAGAACTACATTTACTATACTTATTACGCTTATTATTATCAATCTGACTCATATTATTAACCATATTATGCAGATATAATCGATAGAACTACAATTACTATACTCATTACTCTTATTATTATCAATCTAACTCATATTATTAGCCATATTATGCTTATATGATCGATAGGACGACAATTACTATACTCACTCCTCTTATTATTATCAATCTAACTCATATTATTAGCCATATTATGCTTATATGATCGATAGAACGACAATTACTATACTCATTTCTCTTATTATTATCAATCTAACTCATATTATTAGCCATATTATGCATATATGACCGTTAGAACGACAATTACTATACTCATTACTCTTATTATTATCAATCTAACTCATATTATTAGCCATATTATGCTTATATGATCAATAGAACGACAATTACTATACTTATTACTCTTATTATTATTAATCTAACTCATATTATTAGCCATATTATGCTTATATGATCGACAGAACGACAATTACTATACTTATTACACTCAATATTATCAATCTAACTCATATTATTAACCAGATTATGCAGATATGATCGATAGAACGACAATTACTATACTCATTACTCTTATTATTATCAATCTATCTCATATTATTAGCCATATTATGCTTATATGATCAATAGAACGACAATTACTATACTTATTACTCTTATTATTATCAATCTAACTCATATTATTAGCCATATTATGCTTATATGATCGACAGAACGACAATTACTATACTTATTACACTCAATATTATCAATCTAACTCATATTATTAACCACATTATGCAGATATGATCGATAGAACGACAATTACTATACTGATTACACTCACTGTTATCAATCTAAGTCATATTATTAACCATATTATGCAGATATAATCGATAGAACTACAATTACTATACTCATTACTCTTATTATTATCAATCTAACTCATATTATTAGCCATATTATGCTTATATGATCGATAGGACGACAATTACTATACTCACTCCTCTTATTATTATCAATCTAACTCATATTATTAGCCATATTATGCTCATATGATCGATAGAACGACAATTACTATACTTATTACTCTTATTATTATCAATCTAACTCATATTATTAGCCATATTATGCTTATATGATCGATAGGACGACAATTACTATACTCACTCCTCTTATTATTATCAATCTAACTCATATTATTAGCCATATTATGCTTATATGATCGATAGAACGACAATTACTATACTTATTACTCCTATTATTATCAATCTAACTCATATTATTAGCCATATTATGCTTATATGAGCAATAGAACTACAATTACTATATTTATTACACTCACTATTATCAATCTAACACATATTATTCACCAAATTATGCAGATATGATCGATAGGACGACAATTACTATACTTATTACTGTTATTAATATCCATCTATCTCAAATTATTAGCCATATTATGCTTATATGATCGATAGAACGACAATTACTATACTCATTTCTCTTATTTTTATCAATCTAACTCATATTATTAGCCATATTATGCATATATGACCGATAGAACGACAATTACTATACTCATTACTCTTATTATTATCAATTTAACTCATAGTATTAACCATATTATGCTCATATGAGCAATAGAACTACAATTACTATACTTATTACTCTTATTATTATCAATCTAACTCATATTATTAGCCATATTATGCTTATATGAGCAATAGAACTACAATTACTATACTTATTACTCTTATTATTATTAATCTAACTCATATTATTAGCCATATTATGCTTATATGATCGACAGAACGACAATTACTATACTTATTACACTCAATATTATCAATCTAACTCATATTATTAACCAGATTATGCAGATATGATCGATAGAACGACAATTACTATACTCATTACTCTTATTATTATCAATCTATCTCATATTATTAGCCATATTATGCTTATATGATCAATAGAACGACAATTACTATATTTATTACACTCACTATTATCAATCTAACACATATTATTCACCAAATTATGCAGATATGATCGATAGGACGACAATTACTATACTTATTACTGTTATTATTATCCATCTATCTCAAATTATTAGCCATATTATGCTTATATGATCGATAGAACGACAATTACTATACTCATTTCTCTTATTTTTATCAATCTAACTCATATTATTAGCCATATTATGCATATATGACCGATAGAACGACAATTACTATACTCATTACTCTTATTATTATCAATTTAACTCATAGTATTAACCATATTATGCTCATATGAGCAATAGAACTACAATTACTATACTTATTACTCTTATTATTATCAATCTAACTCATATTATTAGCCATATTATGCTTATATGAGCAATAGAACTACAATTACTATACTTATTACACTCACTATTATCAATCCAACTCATATTATTAACCATATTATGCAGATATGATCGATAGAACGACAATTACTATACTCATTACTGTTATTATTATCAATTTAACTCATAGTATTAACCATATTATGCTTATATGAGCAATAGAACTACAATTACTATACTTATTACTCTTATTATTATCAATCTAACTCATATTATTAGCCATATTATGCTTATATGAGCAATAGAACTACAATTACTATACTTATTACACTCACTATTATCAATCCAACTCATATTATTAACCATATTATGCAGATATGATCGATAGGACGACAATTACTATACTTATTACTCTTATTATTATCAATCTAACTCACATTATTGGCCATATTATGCTTATATGATCGATAGAACTACATTGACTATACTTATTACGCTTATTATTATCAATCTAACTCATATTATTAACCGTATTATGCAGATATAATCGATAGAACTACAATTACTATACTCATTACTCTTATTATTATCAATCTAACTCATATTATTAGCCATATTATGCTTATATGATCGATAGGACGACAATTACTATACTCACTCCTCTTATTATTATCAATCTAACTCATATTATTAGCCATATTATGCTTATATGATCGATAGAACGACAATTACTATACTTATTACTCTTATTATTATCAATCTAACTCATATTATTAGCCATATTATGCTTATATGATCGATAGGACGACAATTACTATACTCACTCCTCTTATTATTATCAATCTAACTCATATTATTAGCCATATTATGCTTATATGATCAATAGAACGACAATTACTATGCTTATTACTCTCATTATTATCAATCTAACTCATATTATTCGCCATATTATGCTTATATGATCGACAGAACGACAATTACTATACTTATTACACTCAATATTATCAATCTAACTCATATTATTAACCACATTATGCAGATATGATCGATAGAACGACAATTACTATACTGATTACACTCACTATTATCAATCTAAGTCATATTATTAACCATATTATGCAGATATGATCAATAGAACGACAATTATTATTCTTATTACTCTTATAATTATCAATCTAACTCATATTATTAGCCATATTATGCTTATATGATCGATAGAACGACAATTACTATACTTATTACTCTTATTATTATCAATCTAACTCATATTATTAGCCATATTATGCTTATATGATCGATAGGACGACAATTACTATACTCACTCCTCTTATTATTATCAATCTAACTCATATTATTAGCCATATTATGCTTATATGATCGATAGAACGACAATTACTATACTTATTACTCCTATTATTATCAATCTAACTCATATTATTAGCCATATTATGCTTATATGAGCAATAGAACTACAATTACTATATTTATTACACTCACTATTATCAATCTAACACATATTATTAACCAAATTATGCAGATATGATCGATAGGACGACAATTACTATACTTATCACTGTTATTATTATCCATCTATCTCAAATTATTAGCCATATTATGCTTATATGATCGATAGAACGACAATTACTATACTTATTCCTCCTATTATTATCAATCTAACTCATATTATTAGCCATATTATGCTTATATGAGCAATAGAACTACAATTACTATATTTATTACACTCAGTATTATCAATCTAACTCATATTATTAACCAAATTATGCAGATATGATCGATAGGACGACAATTACTATACTTATTACTCTTATTATTATCCATCTATCTCATATTATTCGCCATATTATGGTTATATGATCGAGAGAACGACAATTACTCTACTTATTACTCTTATTATTATCAATCTAACTTATATTATTAGCCATATTAGGCTTATATGATCAATAGAACGACAATTACTATACTTATTACTCTTATTATTATTAATCTAACTCATATTATTAGCCATATTATGCTTATATGATCGACAGAACGACAATTACTATACTTATTACACTCAATATTATCAATCTAACTCATATTATTAACCAGATTATGCAGATATGATCGATAGAACGACAATTACTATACTCATTACTCTTATTATTATCAATCTATCTCATATTATTAGCCATATTATGCTTATATGATCAATAGAACGACAATTACTATACTTATTACTCTTATTATTATCAATCTAACTCATATTATTAGCCATATTATGCTTATATGATCGACAGAACGACAATTACTATACTTATTACACTCAATCTTATCAATCTAACTCATATTATTAACCACATTATGCAGATATGATCGATACAACGACAATTACTATACTGATTACACTCACTATTATCAATCTAAGTCATATTATTAACCATATTATGCAGATATAATCGATAGAACTACAATTACTATACTCATTACTCTTATTATTATCAATCTAACTCATATTATTAGCCATATTATGCTTATATGATCGATAGGACGACAATTAGTATACTCACTCCTCTTATTATTATCAATCTAACTCATATTATTAGCCATATTATGGTTATATGATCGATAGAACGACAATTACTATACTTATTACTCTTATTATTATCAATCTAACTCATATTATTAGCCATATTATGCTTATATGATCGATAGAACGACAATTACTATACTCACTCCTCTTATTATTATCAATCTAACTCATATTATTAGCCATATTATGCTTATATGATCGATAGAACTACATTTACTATACTTATTACGCTTATTATTATCAATCTAACTCATATTATTAACCATATTATGCAGATATAATCGATAGAACTACAATTACTATACTCATTACTCTTATTATTATCAATCTAACTCATATTATTAGCCATATTATGCTTATATGATCGATAGGACGACAATTACTATACTCACTCCTCTTATTATTATCAATCTAACTCATATTATTAGCCATATTATGCTTATATGATCGATAGAACGACAATTACTATACTTATTAGTCTTATTATTATCAATCTAACTCATATTATTAGCCATATTATGCTTATACGATCAATAGAACGACAATTACTATACTTATTACTCTCATTATTATCAATCTAACTCATATTATTCGCCATATTATGCTTATATGATCGACAGAACGACAATTACTATACTTATTACACTCAATATTATCAATCTAACTCATATTATTAACCACATTATGCAGATATGATCGATAGAACGACAATTACTATACTGATTACACTCACTATTATCAATCTAAGTCATATTATTAACCATATTATGCAGATATGATCAATAGAACGACAATTACTATTCTTATTACTCTTATAATTATCAATCTAACTCATATTATTAGCCATGTTATGCTTATATGAGCAATAGAACTACAATTACTATATTTATTACACTCACTATTATCAATCTAACACATATTATTAACCAAATTATGCAGATATGATCGATAGGACGACAATTACTATACTTATTACTGTTATTATTATCCATCTATCTCAAATTATTAGCCATATTATGCTTATATGATCGATAGAACGACAATTACTATACTCATTTCTCTTATTTTTATCAATCTAACTCATATTATTAGCCATATTATGCATATATGACCGATAGAACTACAATTACTATACTCATTACTCTTATTATTATCAATTTAACTCATAGTATTAACCATATTATGCTCATATGAGCAATAGAACTACAATTACTATACTCATTACTCTTATTATTATCAATCTAACTCATATTATTAGCCATATTATGCTTATATGAGCAATAGAACTACAATTACTATACTTATTACACTCACTATTATCAATCCAACTCATATTATTAACCATATTATGCAGATATGATCGATAGAACGACAATTACTATACTCATTACTGTTATTATTATCAATTTAACTCATAGTATTAACCATATTATGCTTATATGAGCAATAGAACTACAATTACTATACTTATTACTCTTATTATTATCAATCTAACTCATATTATTAGCCATATTATGCTTATATGAGCAATAGAACTACAATTACTATACTTATTACACTCACTATTATCGATCCAACTCATATTATTAACCATATTATGCAGATATGATCGATAGAACGACAATTACTATACTCATTACTGTTATTATTATCAATTTAACTCATAGTATTAACCATATTATGCTTATATGAGCAATAGAACTACAATTACTATACTTATTACTCTTATTATTATCAATCTAACTCATATTATTAGCCATGTTATGCTTATATGAGCAATAGAACTACAATTACTATATTTATTACACTCACTATTATCAATCTAACACATATTATTAACCAAATTATGCAGATATGATCGATAGGACGACAATTACTATACTTATTACTGTTATTATTATCCATCTATCTCAAATTATTAGCCATATTATGCTTATATGATCGATAGAACGACAATTACTATACTCATTTCTCTTATTTTTATCAATCTAACTCATATTATTAGCCATATTATGCATATATGACCGATAGAACGACAATTACTATACTCATTACTCTTATTATTATCAATTTAACTCATAGTATTAACCATATTATGCTCATATGAGCAATAGAACTACAATTACTATACTCATTACTCTTATTATTATCAATCTAACTCATATTATTAGCCATATTATGCTTATATGAGCAATAGAACTACAATTACTATACTTATTACACTCACTATTATCAATCCAACTCATATTATTAACCATATTATGCAGATATGATCGATAGAACGACAATTACTATACTCATTACTGTTATTATTATCAATTTAACTCATAGTATTAACCATATTATGCTTATATGAGCAATAGAACTACAATTACTATACTTATTACTCTTATTATTATCAATCTAACTCATATTATTAGCCATATTATGCTTATATGAGCAATAGAACTACAATTACTATACTTATTACACTCACTATTATCGATCCAACTCATATTATTAACCATATTATGCAGATATGATCGATAGAACGACAATTACTATACTCATTACTGTTATTATTATCAATTTAACTCATAGTATTAACCATATTATGCTTATATGAGCAATAGAACTACAATTACTATACTTATTACTCTTATTATTATCAATCTAACTCATATTATTAGCCATGTTATGCTTATATGAGCAATAGAACTACAATTACTATATTTATTACACTCACTATTATCAATCTAACACATATTATTAACCAAATTATGCAGATATGATCGATAGGACGACAATTACTATACTTATTACTGTTATTATTATCCATCTATCTCAAATTATTAGCCATATTATGCTTATATGATCGATAGAACGACAATTACTATACTCATTTCTCTTATTTTTATCAATCTAACTCATATTATTAGCCATATTATGCATATATGACCGATAGAACGACAATTACTATACTCATTACTCTTATTATTATCAATTTAACTCATAGTATTAACCATATTATGCTCATATGAGCAATAGAACTACAATTACTATACTCATTACTCTTATTATTATCAATCTAACTCATATTATTAGCCATATTATGCTTATATGAGCAATAGAACTACAATTACTATACTTATTACACTCACTATTATCAATCCAACTCATATTATTAACCATATTATGCAGATATGATCGATAGAACGACAATTACTATACTCATTACTGTTATTATTATCAATTTAACTCATAGTATTAACCATATTATGCTTATATGAGCAATAGAACTACAATTACTATACTTATTACTCTTATTATTATCAATCTAACTCATATTATTAGCCATATTATGCTTATATGAGCAATAGAACTACAATTACTATACTTATTACACTCACTATTATCGATCCAACTCATATTATTAACCATATTATGCAGATATGATCGATAGGACGACAATTACTATACTTATTACTCTTATTATTATCAATCTAACTCACATTATTGGCCATATTATGCTTATATGATCGATAGAACTACATTTACTATACTTATTACGCTTATTATTATCAATCTAACTCATATTATTAACCGTATTATGCAGATATAATCGATGGAACTACAATTACTATACTCATTACTCTTATTATTATCAATTTAACTCATATTATTAGCCATATTATGCTTATATGATCGATAGGACGACAATTACTATACTCACTCCTCTTATTATTATCAATCTAACTCATATTATTAGCCATATTATGCTTATATGATCGATAGGACGACAATTACTATACTCACTCCTCTTATTATTATCAATCTAACACATATTATTAGCCATATTATGCTTATATGATCAATAGAACGACAATTACTATACTTATTACTCTCATTATTATCAATCTAACTCATATTATTCGCCATATTATGCTTATATGATCGACAGAACGACAATTACTATACTTATTACACTCAATATTATCAATCTAACTCATATTATTAACCACATTATGCAGATATGATCGATAGAACGACAATTACTATACTGATTACACTCACTATTATCAATCTAAGTCATATTATTAACCATATTATGCAGATATGATCAATAGAACGACAATTACTATTCTTATTACTCTTATAATTATCAATCTAACTCATATTATCAGCCATATTATGCTTATATGATCGATAGAACGACAATTACTATACTTATTACTCTTATTATTATCAATCTAACTCATATTATTAGCCATATTATGCTTATATGATCGATAGGACGACAATTACTATACTCACTCCTCTTATTATTATCAATCTAACTCATATTATTAGCCATATTATGCTTATATGATCGATAGAACTACAATTACTATACTCATTACTCTTATTATTATCAATCTAACTCATATTATTAGCCATATTATGCTTATATGATCGATAGGACGACAATTACTATACTCACTCCTCTTATTATTATCAATCTAACTCATATTATTAGCCATATTATGCTTATATGATCGATAGAACGACAATTACTATACTTATTACTCTTATTATTATCAATCTAACTCATATTATTAACCAAATTATGCAGATATGATCGATAGGACGACAATTACTTTACTTATTACTCTTATTATTATCCATCTATCTCATATTATTCGCCATATTATGGTTATATGATCGAGAGAACGACAATTACTCTACTTATTACTCTTATTATTATCAATCTAACTCATATTATTAGCCATATTAGGCTTATATGATCAATAGAACGACAATTACTATACTTATTACTCTTATTATTATTAATCTAACTCATATTATTAGCCATATTATGCTTATATGATCGACAGAACGACAATTACTATACTTATTACACTCAATATTATCAATCTAACTCATATTATTAACCAGATTATGCAGATATGATCGATAGAACGACAATTACTATACTCATTACTCTTATTATTATCAATCTATCTCATATTATTAGCCATATTATGCTTATATGATCAATAGAACGACAATTACTATACTTATTACTCTTATTATTATCAATCTAACTCATATTATTAGCCATATTATGCTTATATGATCGACAGAACGACAATTACTATACTTATTACACTCAATCTTATCAATCTAACTCATATTATTAACCACATTATGCAGATATGATCGATACAACGTCAATTACTATACTGATTACACTCACTATTATCAATCTAAGTCATATTATTAACCATATTATGCAGATATAATCGATAGAACTACAATTACTATACTCATTACTCTTATTATTATCAATCTAACTCATATTATTAGCCATATTATGCTTATATGATCGATAGGACGACAATTAGTATACTCACTCCTCTTATTATTATCAATCTAACTCATATTATTAGCCATATTATGGTTATATGATCGATAGAACGACAATTACTATACTTATTACTCTTATTATTATCAATCTAACTCATATTATTAGCCATATTATGCTTATATGATCGATAGAACGACAATTACTATACTCACTCCTCTTATTATTATCAATCTAACTCATATTATTAGCCATATTATGCTTATATGATCGATAGAACTACATTTACTATACTTATTACGCTTATTATTATCAATCTAACTCATATTATTAACCATATTATGCAGATATAATCGATAGAACTACAATTACTATACTCATTACTCTTATTATTATCAATCTAACTCATATTATTAGCCATATTATGCTTATATGATCGATAGGACGACAATTACTATACTCACTCCTCTTATTATTATCAATCTAACTCATATTATTAGCCATATTATGCTTATATGATCGATAGAACGACAATTACTATACTTATTACTCTTATTATTATCAATCTAACTCATATTATTAGCCATATTATGCTTATACGATCAATAGAACGACAATTACTATACTTATTACTCTCATTATTATCAATCTAACTCATATTATTCGCCATATTATGCTTATATGATCGACAGAACGACAATTACTATACTTATTACACTCAATATTATCAATCTAACTCATATTATTAACCACATTATGCAGATATGATCGATAGAACGACAATTACTATACTGATTACACTCACTATTATCAATCTAAGTCATATTATTAACCATATTATGCAGATATGATCAATAGAACGACAATTACTATTCTTATTACTCTTATAATTATCAATCTAACTCATATTATTAGCCATGTTATGCTTATATGAGCAATAGAACTACAATTACTATATTTATTACACTCACTATTATCAATCTAACACATATTATTAACCAAATTATGCAGATATGATCGATAGGACGACAATTACTATACTTATTACTGTTATTATTATCCATCTATCTCAAATTATTAGCCATATTATGCTTATATGATCGATAGAACGACAATTACTATACTCATTTCTCTTATTTTTATCAATCTAACTCATATTATTAGCCATATTATGCATATATGACCGATAGAACGACAATTACTATACTCATTACTCTTATTATTATCAATTTAACTCATAGTATTAACCATATTATGCTCATATGAGCAATAGAACTACAATTACTATACTCATTACTCTTATTATTATCAATCTAACTCATATTATTAGCCATATTATGCTTATATGAGCAATAGAACTACAATTACTATACTTATTACACTCACTATTATCAATCCAACTCATATTATTAACCATATTATGCAGATATGATCGATAGAACGACAATTACTATACTCATTACTGTTATTATTATCAATTTAACTCATAGTATTAACCATATTATGCTTATATGAGCAATAGAACTACAATTACTATACTTATTACTTTTATTATTATCAATCTAACTCATATTATTAGCCATATTATGCTTATATGAGCAATAGAACTACAATTACTATACTTATTACACTCACTATTATCGATCCAACTCATATTATTAACCATATTATGCAGATATGATCGATAGGACGACAATTACTATACTTATTACTCTTATTATTATCAATCTAACTCACATTATTGGCCATATTATGCTTATATGATCGATAGAACTACATTTACTATACTTATTACGCTTATTATTATCAATCTAACTCATATTATTAACCGTATTATGCAGATATAATCGATGGAACTACAATTACTATACTCATTACTCTTATTATTATCAATTTAACTCATATTATTAGCCATATTATGCTTATATGATCGATAGGACGACAATTACTATACTCACTCCTCTTATTATTATCAATCTAACTCATATTATTAGCCATATTATGCTTATATGATCGATAGGACGACAATTACTATACTCACTCCTCTTATTATTATCAATCTAACACATATTATTAGCCATATTATGCTTATATGATCAATAGAACGACAATTACTATACTTATTACTCTCATTATTATCAATCTAACTCATATTATTCGCCATATTATGCTTATATGATCGACAGAACGACAATTACTATACTTATTACACTCAATATTATCAATCTAACTCATATTATTAACCACATTATGCAGATATGATCGATAGAACGACAATTACTATACTGATTACACTCACTATTATCAATCTAAGTCATATTATTAACCATATTATGCAGATATGATCAATAGAACGACAATTACTATTCTTATTACTCTTATAATTATCAATCTAACTCATATTATCAGCCATATTATGCTTATATGATCGATAGAACGACAATTACTATACTTATTACTCTTATTATTATCAATCTAACTCATATTATTAGCCATATTATGCTTATATGATCGATAGGACGACAATTACTATACTCACTCCTCTTATTATTATCAATCTAACTCATATTATTAGCCATATTATGCTTATATGATCGATAGAACGACAATTACTATACTTATTACTCCTATTATTATCAATCTAACTCATATTATTAGCCATATTATGCTTATATGATCGATAGGACGACAATTACTGTACTCACTCCTCTTATTATTATCAATCTAACTCATATTATTAGCCATATTATGCTTATATGATCGATAGAACGACAATTACTATACTTATTACTCTTATTATTATCAATCTAACTCATATTATTAGCCATATTATGATTATATGATCGATAGGACGACAATTACTATACTCACTCCTCTTATTATTATCAATCTAACTCATATTATTAGCCATATTATGCTTATATGATCGATAGAACGACAATTACTATACTTATTACTCCTATTATTATCAATCTAACTCATATTATTAGCCATATTATGCTTATATGAGCAATAGAACTACAATTACTATATTTATTACACTCACTATTATCAATCTAACACATATTATTAACCAAATTATGAAGATATGATCGATAAGACGACAATTACTATACTTATTACTCTTATTATTATCCATCTATCTCAAATTATTAGCCATATTATGCTTATATGATCGATAGAACGACAATTACTATACTCATTTCTCTTATTTTTATCAATCTAACTCATATTATTAGCCATATTATGCATATATGACCGATAGAACGACAATTACTATACTCATTACTCTTATTATTATCAATTTAACTCATAGTATTAACCATATTATGCTTATATGAGCAATAGAACTACAATTACTATACTTATTACTCTCATTATTATCAATCTAACTCATATTATTAGCCATATTATGGTTATATGATCAATAGAACGACAATTACTATACTTATTACTCTCATTATTATCAATCTAACTCATATTATTCGCCATATTATGCTTATATGATCGACAGAACGACAATTACTATACTTATTACACTCAATATTATCAATCTAACTCATATTATTAACCACATTATGCAGATATGATCGATAGAACGACAATTACTATACTGATTACACTCACTATTATCAATCTAAGTCATATTATTAACCATATTATGCAGATATGATCAATAGAACGACAATTACTATTCTTATTACTCTTATAATTATCAATCTAACTCATATTATTAGCCATATTATGCTTATATGATCGATAGAACGACAATTACTATACTTATTACTCTTATTATTATCAATCTAACTCATATTATTAGCCATATTATGCTTATATGATCGATAGGACGACAATTACTATACTCACTCCTCTTATTATTATCAATCTAACTCATATTATTAGCCATATTATGCTTATATGATCGATAGAACGACAATTACTATACTTATTACTCCTATTATTATCAATCTAACTCATATTATTAGCCATATTATGCTTATATGAGCAATAGAACTACAATTACTATATTTATTACACTCACTATTATCAATCTAACACATATTATTAACCAAATTATGCAGATATGATCGATAGGACGACAATTACTATACTTATTACTGTTATTATTATCCATCTATCTCAAATTATTAGCCATATTATGCTTATATGATCGATAGAACGACAATTACTATACTCATTTCTCTTATTTTTATCAATCTAACTCATATTATTAGCCATATTATGCATATATGACCGATAGAACGACAATTACTATACTCATTACTCTTATTATTATCAATTTAACTCATAGTATTAACCATATTATGCTCATATGAGCAATAGAACTACAATTACTATACTTATTACTCTTATTATTATCAATCTAACACATATTATTAACCAAATTATGCAGATATGATCGATAGGACGACAATTACTATACTTATTACTCTTATTATTATCCATCTATCTCAAATTATTAGCCATATTATGCTTATATGATCGATAGAACGACAATTACTATACTCATTTCTCTTATTTTTATCAATCTAACTCATATTATTAGCCATATTATGCATATATGACCGATAGAACGACAATTACTATACTCATTACTCTTATTATTATCAATTTAACTCATAGTATTAACCATATTATGCTTATATGAGCAATAGAACTACAATTACTATACTTATTACTCTTAATATTATCAATCTAACTCATATTATTAGCCATATTATGCTTATATGAGCAATAGAACTACAATTACTATACTCATTACACTCACTATTATCAATCCAACTCATATTATTAACCATATTATGCAGATATGATCGATAGGACGACAATTACTATACTTATTACTCTTATTATTATCAATCTAACTCATATTATTAGACATATTGTGCAGATATGATCGATAGAACTACAATTACTATACTCACTACTCTTATTATTATCAATCTAACTCATACTATTAGCCATATTATGCTTATATGATCGACAGAACGACAATTACTATACTGATTACACTCACTATTATCAGTCTAACTCATATTATTAGCCATATTATGCTTATATGATCGATAGAACGACAATTACTATACTCATTTCTCTTATTATTATCAATCTAACTCATATTATTAGCCATATTATGCATATATGACCGATAGAACGACAATTACTATACTCATTACTCTTATTATTATCAATCTAACTCATATTATTAGCCATATTATGCTTATATGATCAATAGAACGACAATTACTATATTTATTACACTCACTATTATCAATCTAACTCATATTATTAACCAAATTATGCAGATATGATCGATAGGACGACAATTACTATACTTATTACTCTTATTATTATCCATCTATCTCATATTATTCGCCATATTATGGTTATATGATCGAGAGAACGACAATTACTCTACTTATTACTCTTATTATTATCAATCTAACTCATACTATTAGCCATATTATGCTTATATGATCGACAGAACGACAATTACTATACTGATTACACTCACTATTATCAGTCTAACTCATATTATTAGCCATATTATGCTTATATGATCGATAGAACGACAATTACTATACTCATTTCTCTTATTATTATCAATCTAACTCATATTATTAGCCATATTATGCATATATGACCGATAGAACGACAATTACTATACTCTTTACTCTTATTATTATCAATCTAACTCATATTATTAGCCATATTATGCTTATATGATCAATAGAACGACAATTACTATACTTATTACTCTTATTATTATCAATCTAACTCATATTATTAGCCATATTATGCTTATATGATCGATAGAACGACAATTACTATACTCACTACTCTTATTATTATCCATCTAACTCATATTATTCGCCATATTATGCTTATATGATCGACAGAACGACAATTACTATACTTATTACACTCAATATTATCAATCTAACTCATATTATTATCCACATTATGCAGATATGATCGATAGAACGACAATTACTATACTGATTACACTCACTATTATCAATCTAAGTCATATTATTAACCATATTATGCAGATATGATCAATAGAACGACAATTACTATTCTTATTACTCTTATAATTATCAATCTAACTCATATTATTAGCCATATTATGCTCATATGATCGATAGAACGACAATTACTATACTCATTACTCTTATTATTATCAATCTAACTCACATTATTAGCCATATTATGCTTATATGATCGATAGGACGACAATTACTATTCTCACTCCTCTTATTATTATCAATCTAACTCATATTATTAGCCATATTATGCTTATATGATCGATAGAACGGCAATTACTATACTCATTACTCTTATTATTATCAATCTAACTCATATTATTAGCCATATTATGCTTATATGAGCAATAGAACTACAATTACTATATTTATTACACTCACTATTATCAATCTAACTCAATTTATTAACCAAATTATGCAGATATGATCGATAGGACGACAATTACTATACTTATTACTCTTATTATTATCCATCTATCTCATATTATTCGCCATATTATGGTTATATGATCGAGAGAACGACAATTACTCTACTTATTGCTCTTATTATTATCAATCTAACTCATACTATTAGCCATATTATGCTTATATGATCGACAGAACGACAATTACTATACTGATTACACCCACTATTATCAGTCTAACTCATACTATTAGCCATATTATGCTTATATGATCGATAGGACGACAATTACTATACTCATTTCTCTTATTTTTGTCAACCTAACTCATATTATTAGCCATATTATGCATATATGACCGATAGAACGACAATTACTATACTCATTACTCTTATTATTATCAATTTAACTCATAGTATTAACCATATTATGCTTATATGAGCAATAGAACTACAATTACTATACTTATTACTCTTATTATTATCAATCTAACTCATATTATTAGCCATATTATGCTTATATGAGCAATAGAACTACAATTACTATACTTATTACACTCACTATTATCAATCTAACTCATATTATTAACCATATTATGCAGATATGATCGATAGGACCACAATTACTATACTTATTACTCTTATTATTATCAATCTACCTCATATTATTAGCCATATTATCCTTATATGATCGATAGAACGACAACTACTATACTTTTTACTCTTATTATTATCAATCTAACTCATATTATTAGCCATATTATGCTTATATGATCGATAGAACTACAATTACTATACTTATTACTCTTATTATTATCAATCTAACTCATACTATTAACCATATTATGCAGATATAATCGATAGAACTACAATTACTATACTCATTGCTCTTATTATTATCAATCTAACTCATATTATTAGCCATATTATGCTTATATTATCCATAGACCGACAATTACTATACTCATTACTCTTATTATTATCAATCTAATTCATATTATTAGCCATATTATGCTTATATGATCGATAGAACGACAATTACTATACTCATTACTCTTATTATTATCAATCTAACTCATATTATTAGCCATATTATGCTTATATGATCAATAGAACGACAATTACTAT
This sequence comes from Megachile rotundata, assembly GCF_050947335.1. Lineage (NCBI taxonomy): Eukaryota > Metazoa > Arthropoda > Insecta > Hymenoptera > Megachilidae > Megachile > Megachile rotundata. Next base: position 111,372 of record NW_027473615.1, on the reverse strand, counting down.
ACTTATTACTCTTATTATTATCAATCTAACTCATATTATTAGCCATATTATGCTTATATGAACGACAGAACGACAATTACTATACTTGTTACACTCAATATTATCAATCTAACTCATATTATTAACCACATTATGCAGATATGATCGATAGAACGACAATTACTATACTGATTACACTCACTATTATCAATCTAAGTCATATTATTAACCATATTATGCAGATATGATCAATAGAACGACAATTACTATACTTATTACTCTTACTATTATCAATCTAACTCATATTATTAGCCATATTATGCTCATATGATCGATAGAACGACAATTACTATACTCATTACTCTTATTATTATCAATCTAACTCACATTATTAGCCATATTATGCTTATATGATCGATAGAACGACAATTACTATACTCACTACTCTTATTATTATCAATCTAACTCATATTATTAGCCATATTATGCTTATATGATCGATAGAACGACAATTACTATACTTATTACTCTTATTATTATCAATCTAACTCATATTATTAGCCATATTATGCTTATATGAGCAATAGAACTACAATTACTATATTTATTACACTCACTATTATCAATCTAACTCATATTATTAACCAAATTATGCAGATATGATCGATAGGACGACAATTACTATACTTATTACTCTTATTATTATCCATCTATCTCATATTATTAGCCATATTATGGTTATATGATCGAGAGAACGACAATTACTCTACTTATTACTCTTATTATTATCAATCTAACTCATACTATTAGCCATATTATGCTTATATGATCGACAGAACGACAATTACTATCCTGATTACACTCACTATTAGCAGTCTAACTCATATTATTAGCCATATTATGCTTATATCATCGATAGAACGTCAATTACTATACTCATTTCTCTTATTATTATCAATCTAACTCATATTATTAGCCATATTATGCATATATGACCGATAGAACGACAATTACTATACTCATTACTCTTATTATTATCAATCTAACTCATATTATTAGCCATATTATGCTTATATGATCAATAGAACGACAATTACTATACTTATTACTCTTATTATTATTAATCTAACTCATATTATTAGCCATATTATGCTTATATGATCGACAGAACGACAATTACTATACTTGTTACACTCAATATTATCAATCTAACTCATATTATTAGCCATATTATGCTTATATGATCGATAGAACGACAATTACTATACTTATTACTCCTATTATTATCAATCTAACTCATATTATTAACCGTATTAAGCTTATATGATAGATAGAACGACAATTACTATACTCATTACCCGTATTATTATCAATCTAACTCATATTATTAGCCATATTATGCTTATATGATCGATAGAGCGGCAATTACTATATTCATTACTCTTATTATTATCAATCTAACGCATATTATTAACCATATTATGTTTATATGAGCAATAGAACTACAATTACTATACTTATTACACTCACTATTATCAATCTAACTCATATTATTAGCCATATTGTGCTTATATGATCGGTGGAACGACAATTACTATACTCATTTCTCTTATTATTATCAATCTAACTCATATTATTAGACATATTATGCATATATGACCGATAGAACGACAATTACTATACTCATTACTCTTATTATTATCAATTTAACTCATAGTATTAACCATATTATGCTTATATGAGCAATAGAACTACAATTACTATACTTATTACTCTTATTATTATCAATCTAACTCATATTATTAGCCATATTATGCAGATATAATCGATAGAAGTACAATTACTATACTCATTACTCTTATTATTATCAATCTAACTCATATTATTAGCCATATTATGCTTATATGATCGACAGAACGACAATTACTATACTTATTACACTCAATATTATCAATCTAACTCATATTATTAACCACATTATGCAGATATGATCGATAGAACGACAATTACTATACTGATTCCACTCACTATTATTAATCTAAGTCATATTATTAACCATATTATGCAGATATGATCAATAGAACGACAATTACTATACTTGTTACACTCAATATTATCAATCTAACTCATATTATTAGCCATATTATGCTTATATGATCGATAGAACGACAATTACTATACTTATTACTCCTATTATTATCAATCTAACTCATATTATTAGCCATATTATGCTTATATGAGCAATAGAACTACAATTACTATATTTATTACACTCACTATTATCAATCTAACACATATTATTAACCAAATTATGCAGATATGATCGATAGGACGACAATTACTATACTTATTACTGTTATTATTATCCATCTATCTCAAATTATTAGCCATATTATGCTTATATGATCGATAGAACGACAATTACTATACTCATTTCTCTTATTTTTATCAATCTAACTCATATTATTAGCCATATTATGCATATATGACCGATAGAACGACAATTACTATACTCATTACTCTTATTATTATCAATTTAACTCATAGTATTAACCATATTATGCTCATATGAGCAATAGAACTACAATTACTATACTTATTACTCTTATTATTATCAATCTAACTCATATTATTAGCCATATTATGCTTATATGAGCAATAGAACTACAATTACTATACTTATTACACTCACTATTATCAATCCAACTCATATTTTTAACCATATTATGCAGATATGATCGATAGAACGACAATTACTATACTCATTACTGTTATTATTATCAATTTAACTCATAGTATTAACCATATTATGCTTATATGAGCAATAGAACTACAATTACTATACTTATTGCTCTTATTATTATCAATCTAACTCATATTATTAGCCATATTATGCTTATATGAGCAATAGAACTACAATTACTATACTTATTACACTCACTATTATCAATCCAACTCATATTATTAACCATATTATGCAGATATGATCGATAGGACGACAATTACTATACTTATTACTCTTATTATTATCAATCTAACTCACATTATTGGCCATATTATGCTTATATGATCGATAGAACTACATTTACTATACTTATTACGCTTATTATTATCAATCTAACTCATATTATTAACCGTATTATGCAGATATAATCGATAGAACTACAATTACTATACTCATTACTCTTATTATTATCAATCTAACTCATATTATTAGCCATATTATGCTTATATGATCGATAGGACGACAATTACTGTACTCACTCCTCTTATTATTATCAATCTAACTCATATTATTAGCCATATTATGCTTATATGATCGATAGAACGACAATTACTATACTTATTACTCTTATTATTATCAATCTAACTCATATTATTAGCCATATTATGCTTATATGATCGATAGGACGACAATTACTATACTCACTCCTCTTATTATTATCAATCTAACTCATATTATTAGCCATATTATGCTTATATGATCGATAGAACGACAATTACTATACTTATTACTCCTATTATTATCAATCTAACTCATATTATTAGCCATATTATGCTTATATGAGCAATAGAACTACAATTACTATATTTATTACACTCACTATTATCAATCTAACACATATTATTAACCAAATTATGCAGATATGATCGATAGGACGACAATTACTATACTTATTACTCTTATTATTATCCATCTATCTCAAATTATTAGCCATATTATGCTTATATGATCGATAGAACGACAATTACTATACTCATTTCTCTTATTTTTATCAATCTAACTCATATTATTAGCCATATTATGCATATATGACCGATAGAACGACAATTACTATACTCATTACTCTTATTATTATCAATTTAACTCATAGTATTAACCATATTATGCTTATATGAGCAATAGAACTACAATTACTATACTTATTACTCTCATTATTATCAATCTAACTCATATTATTAGCCATATTATGGTTATATGATCAATAGAACGACAATTACTATACTTATTACTCTCATTATTATCAATCTAACTCATATTATTCGCCATATTATGCTTATATGATCGATAGAACTACAATTACTATACTTATTACTCTTATTATTATCAATCTAACTCATACTAATAACCATATTATGCAGATATAATCGATAGAACTACAACTACTATACTCATTACTCTTATTATTATCAATCTAACTCATATTATTAGCCATATTATGCTTATATGATCGATAGAACGACAATTACTATACTCACTACTCTTATTATTATCCATCTAACTCATATTATTCGCCATATTATGCTTATATGATCGACAGAACGACAATTACTATACTTATTACACTCAATATTATCAATCTAACTCATATTATTATCCACATTACGCAGATATGATCGATAGAACGACAATTACTATACTGATTACACTCACTATTATCAATCTAAGTCATATTATTAACCATATTATGCAGATATGATCAATAGAACGACAATTACTATTCTTATTACTCTTATAATTATCAATCTAACTCATATTATTAGCCATATTATGCTCATATGATCGACAGAACGACAATTACTATACTCATTACTCTTATTATTATCAATCTAACTCACATTATTAGCCATATTATGCTTCTATGATCGATAGAACGACAATTACTATACTCACTACTCTTATTATTATCAATCTAAGTCATATTATTAGCCATATTATGCTTATATGATCGATAGAACTACATTTACTATACTTATTACGCTTATTATTATCAATCTAACTCATATTATTAACCATATTATGCAAATATAATCGATAGAACTACAATTACTATACTCATTACTCTTATTATTATCAATCTAACTCATATTATTAGCCATATTATGCTTATATGATCGATAGAACTACAATTACTATACTTATTACTCTTATTATTATCAATCTAACTCATACTAATAACCATATTATGCAGATATAATCGATAGAACTACAACTACTATACTTATTACTCTTATTATTATCAATCTAACTCATATTATTAACCAGATTATGCAGATATGATCGATAGAACGACAATTGCTATACTCATTACTCTTATTATTATCAATCTAACTCATATTATTAGCCATATTATGCTTATATGATCGACAGAACGACAATTACTATACTTATTACACTCAATATTATCAATCTAACTCATATTATTAACCACATTATGCAGATATGATCGATAGAACGACAATTACTATACTGATTTCACTCACTATTATCAATCTAAGTCATATTATTAACCATATTATGCAGATATAATCGATAGAACTACAATTACTATACTCATTACTCTTATTATTATCAATCTAACTCATATTATTAGCCATATTATGCTTATATGATCGATAGGACGACAATTACTATACTCATTTCTCTTATTTTTGTCAACCTAACTCATATTATTAGCCATATTATGAATATATGACCGATAGAACGACAATTACTATACTCATTACTCTTATTATTATCAATTTAACTCATAGTATTAACCATATTATGCTTATATGAGCAATAGAACTACAATTACTATACTTATTACTCTTATTATTATCAATCTAACTCATATTATTAGCCATATTATGCTTATATGAGCAATAGAACTACAATTACTATACTTATTACACTCACTATTATCAATCTAACTCATATTATTAACCATATTATGCAGATATGATCGATAGGACCACAATTACTATACTTATTACTCTTATTATTATCAATCTACCTCATATTATTAGCCATATTATCCTTATATGATCGATAGAACGACAACTACTATACTTTTTACTCTTATTATTATCAATCTAACTCATATTATTAGCCATATAATGCTTATATGATCGATAGATCTACAATTACTATACTTATTACTCTTATTATTATCAATCTAACTCATACTATTAACCATATTATGCAGATATAATCGATAGAACTACAATTACTATACTCATTGCTCTTATTATTATCAATCTAACTCATATTATTAGCCATATTATGCTTATATTATCCATAGACCGACAATTACTATACTCATTACTCTTATTATTATCAATCTAATTCATATTATTAGCCATATTATGCTTATATGATCGATAGAACGACAATTACTATACTCATTACTCTTATTATTATCAATCTAACTCATATTATTAGCCATATTATGCTTATATGATCAATAGAACGACAATTACTATACTTATTACTCTTATTATTATCAATCTAACTCATATTATTAGCCATATTATGCTTATATGAACGACAGAACGACAATTACTATACTTGTTACACTCAATATTATCAATCTAACTCATATTATTAACCACATTATGCAGATATGATCGATAGAACGACAATTACTATACTGATTACACTCACTATTATCAATCTAAGTCATATTATTAACCATATTATGCAGATATGATCAATAGAACGACAATTACTATACTTATTACTCTTACTATTATCAATCTAACTCATATTATTAGCCATATTATGCTCATATGATCGATAGAACGACAATTACTATACTCATTACTCTTATTATTATCAATCTAACTCACATTATTAGCCATATTATGCTTATATGATCGATAGAACGACAATTACTATACTCACTACTCTTATTATTATCAATCTAACTCATATTATTAGCCATATTATGCTTATATGATCGATAGAACGACAATTACTATACTTATTACTCTTATTATTATCAATCTAACTCATATTATTAACCATATTATGCTTATATGAGCAATAGAACTACAATTACTATATTTATTACACTCACTATTATCAATCTAACTCATATTATTAACCAAATTATGCAGATATGATCGATAGGACGACAATTACTATACTTATTACTCTTATTATTATCCATCTATCTCATATTATTAGCCATATTATGGTTATATGATCGAGAGAACGACAATAACTCTACTTATTACTCTTATTATTATCAATCTAACTCATACTATTAGCCATATTATGCTTATATGATCGACAGAACGACAATTACTATCCTGATTACACTCACTATTAGCAGTCTAACTCATATTATTAGCCATATTATGCTTATATGATCGATAGAACGACAATTACTATACTCATTTCTCTTATTATTATCAATCTAACTCATATTATTAACCACATTATGCAGATATGATCGATAGAACGACAATTACTATACTGATTCCACTCACTATTATTAATCTAAGTCATATTATTAACCATATTATGCTGATATGATCAATAGAACGACAATTACTATACTTGTTACACTCAATATTATCAATCTAACTCATATTATTAGCCATATTATGCTTATATGATCGATAGAACGACAATTACTATACTTATTACTCTTATTATTATCAATCTAACTCATATTATTAACCGTATTAAGCTTATATGATAGATAGAACGACAATTACTATACCCATTACCCGTATTATTATCAATCTAACTCATATTATTAGCCATATTATGCTTATATGATCGATAGAGCGGCAATTACTATATTCATTACTCTTATTATTATCAATCTAACTCATACTAATAACCATATTATGCAGATATAATCGATAGAACTACAACTACTATACTCATTACTCTTATTATTATCAATCTAACTCATATTATTAGACATATTATGCATATATGACCGATAGAACGACAATTACTATACTCATTACTCTTATTATTATCAATTTAACTCATAGTATTAACCATATTATGCTTATATGAGCAATAGAACTACAATTACTATACTTATTACTCTTATTATTATCAATCTAACTCATATTATTAGCCATATTATGCTTATATGATCGATAGAACTACAATTACTATACTTATTACTCTTATTATTATCAATCTAACTCATACTAATAACCATATTATGCAGATATAATCGATAGAACTACAACTACTATACTCATTACTCTTATTATTATCAATCTAACTCATATTATTAGCCATATTATGCTTATATGATCGATAGAACGACAATTACTATACTCACTACTCTTATTATTATCCATCTAACTCATATTATTCGCCATATTATGCTTATATGATCGACAGAACGACAATTACTATACTTATTACACTCAATATTATCAATCTAACTCATATTATTATCCACATTATGCAGATATGATCGATAGAACGACAATTACTATACTGATTACACTCACTATTATCAATCTAAGTCATATTATTAACCATATTATGCAGATATGATCAATAGAACGACAATTACTATTCTTATTACTCTTATAATTATCAATCTAACTCATATTATTAGCCATATTATGCTCATATGATCGACAGAACGACAATTACTATACTCATTACTCTTATTATTATCAATCTAACTCACATTATTAGCCATATTATGCTTCTATGATCGACAGAACGACAATTACTATACTTATTACACTCAATATTATCAATCTAACTCATATTATTATCCACATTATGCAGATATGATCGATAGAACGACAATTACTATACTGATTACACTCACTATTATCAATCTAAGTCATATTATTAACCATATTATGCTCATATGATCGACAGAACGACAATTACTATACTCATTACTCTTATTATTATCAATCTAACTCACATTATTAGCCATATTATGCTTCTATGATCGATAGAACGACAATTACTATACTCACTACTCTTATTATTATCAATCTAAGTCATATTATTAGCCATATTATGCTTATATGATCGATAGAACTACATTTACTATACTTATTACGCTTATTATTATCAATCTAACTCATATTATTAACCATATTATGCAAATATAATCGATAGAACTACAATTACTATACTCATTACTCTTATTATTATCAATCTAACTCATATTATTAGCCATATTATGCTTATATGATCGATAGGACGACAATTACTATACTTATTACTCTTATTATTATCAATCTAACTCACATTATTAGCCATATTATGCTTATATGATCGATAGAACGACAATTACTATACTCACTACTCTTATTATTATCAATCTAAGTCATATTATTAGCCATACTATGCTTATATGATCGATAGAACTACATTTACTATACTTATTACGCTTATTATTATCAATCTAACTCATATTATTAACCATATTATGCAGATATAATCGATAGAACTACAATTACTATACTCATTACTCTTATTATTATCAATCTAACTCATATTATTAGCCATATTATGCTTATATGATCGATAGGACGACAATTACTATACTCACTCCTCTTATTATTATCAATCTAACTCATATTATTAGCCATATTATGCTTATATGATCGATAGAACGACAATTACTATACTTATTACTCTTATTATTATCAATCTAACTCATATTATTAACCAGATTATACAGATATGATCGATAGAACGACAATTGCTATACTCATTACTCTTATTATTATCAATCTATCTCATATTATTAGCCATATTATGCTTATATGATCAATAGAACGACAATTACTATACTTATTACTCTTATTATTATCAATCTAACTCATCTTATTAGCCATACTATGCTTATATGATCGACAGAACGACAATTACTATACTTATTACACTCAATATTATCAATCTAACTCATATTATTAACCACATTATGCAGATATGATCGATAGAACGACAATTACTATACTGATTTCACTCACTATTATCAATCTAAGTCATATTATTAACCATATTATGCAGATATAATCGATAGAACTACAATTACTATACTCATTACTCTTATTATTATCAATCTAACTCATATTATTAGCCATATTATGCTTATATGATCGATAGGACGACAATTACTATACTCATTTCTCTTATTTTTGTCAACCTAACTCATATTATTAGCCATATTATGCATATATGACCGATAGAACGACAATTACTATACTCATTACTCTTATTATTATCAATTTAACTCATAGTATTAACCATATTATGCTTATATGAGCAATAGAACTACAATTACTATACTTATTACTCTTATTATTATCAATCTAACTCATATTATTAGCCATATTATGCTTATATGAGCAATAGAACTACAATTCTATACTTATTACACTCACTATTATCAATCTAACTCATATTATTAACCATATTATGCAGATATGATCGATAGGACCACAATTACTATACTTATTACTCTTATTATTATCAATCTACCTCATATTATTAGCCATATTATCCTTATATGATCGATAGAACGACAACTACTATACTTTTTACTCTTATTATTATCAATCTAACTCATATTATTAGCCATATAATGCTTATATGATCGATAGAACTACAATTACTATACTTATTACTCTTATTATTATCAATCTAACTCATACTATTAACCATATTATGCAGATATAATCGATAGAACTACAATTACTATACTCATTGCTCTTATTATTATCAATCTAACTCATATTATTAGCCATATTATGCTTATATTATCCATAGACCGACAATTACTATACTCATTACTCTTATTATTATCAATCTAATTCATATTATTAGCCATATTATGCTTATATGATCGATAGAACGACAATTACTATACTCATTACTCTTATTATTATCAATCTAACTCATATTATTAGCCATATTATGCTTATATGATCAATAGAACGACAATTACTATACTTATTACTCTTATTATTATCAATCTAACTCATATTATTAGCCATATTATGCTTATATGAACGACAGAACGACAATTACTATACTTGTTACACTCAATATTATCAATCTAACTCATATTATTAACCACATTATGCAGATATGATCGATAGAACGACAATTACTATACTGATTACACTCACTATTATCAATCTAAGTCATATTATTAACCATATTATGCAGATATGATCAATAGAACGACAATTACTATACTTATTACTCTTACTATTATCAATCTAACTCATATTATTAGCCATATTATGCTCATATGATCGATAGAACGACAATTACTATACTCATTACTCTTATTATTATCAATCTAACTCACATTATTAGCCATATTATGCTTATATGATCGATAGAACGACAATTACTATACTCACTACTCTTATTATTATCAATCTAACTCATATTATTAGCCATATTATGCTTATATGATCGATAGAACGACAATTACTATACTTATTACTCTTATTATTATCAATCTAACTCATATTATTAACCATATTATGCTTATATGAGCAATAGAACTACAATTACTATATTTATTACACTCACTATTATCAATCTAACTCATATTATTAACCAAATTATGCAGATATGATCGATAGGACGACAATTACTATACTTATTACTCTTATTATTATCCATCTATCTCATATTATTAGCCATATTATGGTTATATGATCGAGAGAACGACAATAACTCTACTTATTACTCTTATTATTATCAATCTAACTCATACTATTAGCCATATTATGCTTATATGATCGACAGAACGACAATTACTATCCTGATTACACTCACTATTAGCAGTCTAACTCATATTATTAGCCATATTATGCTTATATGATCGATAGAACGACAATTACTATACTCATTTCTCTTATTATTATCAATCTAACTCATATTATTAACCACATTATGCAGATATGATCGATAGAACGACAATTACTATACTGATTCCACTCACTATTATTAATCTAAGTCATATTATTAACCATATTATGCTGATATGATCAATAGAACGACAATTACTATACTTGTTACACTCAATATTATCAATCTAACTCATATTATTAGCCATATTATGCTTATATGATCGATAGAACGACAATTACTATACTTATTACTCTTATTATTATCAATCTAACTCATATTATTAACCGTATTAAGCTTATATGATAGATAGAACGACAATTACTATACCCATTACCCGTATTATTATCAATCTAACTCATATTATTAGCCATATTATGCTTATATGATCGATAGAACGACAATTACTATACTTATTACTCTTATTATTATCAATCTAACTCATACTAAGAACCATATTATGCAGATATAATCGATAGAACTACAACTACTATACTCATTACTCTTATTATTATCAATCTAACTCATATTATTAGACATATTATGCATATATGACCGATAGAACGACAATTACTATACTCATTACTCTTATTATTATCAATTTAACTCATAGTATTAACCATATTATGCTTATATGAGCAATAGAACTACAATTACTATACGGATTACTCTTATTATTATCAATCTAACTCATATTATTAGCCATATTATGCAGATATAATCGATAGAAGTACAATTACTATACTCATTACTCTTATTATTATCAATCTAACTCATATTATTAGCCATATTATGCTTATATGATCGATAGAACTACAATTACTATACTTATTACTCTTATTATTATCAATCTAACTCATACTAATAACCATATTATGCAGATATAATCGATAGAACTACAACTACTATACTCATTACTCTTATTATTATCAATCTAACTCATATTATTAGCCATATTATGCTTATATGATCGATAGAACGACAATTACTATACTCACTACTCTTATTATTATCCATCTAACTCATATTATTCGCCATATTATGCTTATATGATCGACAGAACGACAATTACTATACTTATTACACTCAATATTATCAATCTAACTCATATTATTATCCACATTATGCAGATATGATCGATAGAACGACAATTACTATACTGATTACACTCACTATTATCAATCTAAGTCATATTATTAACCATATTATGCAGATATGATCAATAGAACGACAATTACTATTCTTATTACTCTTATAATTATCAATCTAACTCATATTATTAGCCATATTATGCTCATAGGATCGACAGAACGACAATTACTATACTCATTACTCTTATTATTATCAATCTAACTCACATTATTAGCCATATTATGCTTCTATGATCGACAGAACGACAATTACTATACTTATTACACTCAATATTATCAATCTAACTCATATTATTATCCACATTATGCAGATATGATCGATAGAACGACAATTACTATACTGATTACACTCACTATTATCAATCTAAGTCATATTATTAACCATATTATGCTCATATGATCGACAGAACGACAATTACTATACTCATTACTCTTATTATTATCAATCTAACTCACATTATTAGCCATATTATGCTTCTATGATCGATAGAACGACAATTACTATACTCACTACTCTTATTATTATCAATCTAAGTCATATTATTAGCCATATTATGCTTATATGATCGATAGAACTACATTTACTATACTTATTACGCTTATTATTATCAATCTAACTCATATTATTAACCATATTATGCAAATATAATCGATAGAACTACAATTACTATACTCATTACTCTTATTATTATCAATCTAACTCATATTATTAGCCATATTATGCTTATATGATCGATAGGACGACAATTACTATACTTATTACTCTTATTATTATCAATCTAACTCACATTATTAGCCATATTATGCTTATATGATCGATAGAACGACAATTACTATACTCACTACTCTTATTATTATCAATCTAAGTCATATTATTAGCCATACTATGCTTATATGATCGATAGAACTACATTTACTATACTTATTACGCTTATTATTATCAATCTAACTCATATTATTAACCATATTATGCAGATATAATCGATAGAACTACAATTACTATACTCATTACTCTTATTATTATCAATCTAACTCATATTATTAGCCATATTATGCTTATATGATCGATAGGACGACAATTACTATACTCACTCCTCTTATTATTATCAATCTAACTCATATTATTAGCCATATTATGCTTATATGATCGATAGAACGACAATTACTATACTTATTACTCTTATTATTATCAATCTAACTCATATTATTAACCAGATTATGCAGATATGATCGATAGAACGACAATTGCTATACTCATTACTCTTATTATTATCAATCTATCTCATATTATTAGCCATATTATGCTTATATGATCAATAGAACGACAATTACTATACTTATTACTCTTATTATTATCAATCTAACTCATCTTATTAGCCATATTATGCTTATATGATCGACAGAACGACAATTACTATACTTATTACACTCAATATTATCAATCTAACTCATATTATTAACCACATTATGCAGATATGATCGATAGAACGACAATTACTATACTGATTTCACTCACTATTATCAATCTAAGTCATATTATTAACCATATTATGCAGATATAATCGATAGAACTACAATTACTATACTCATTACTCTTATTATTATCAATCTAACTCATATTATTAGCCATATTATGCTTATATGATCGATAGGACGACAATTACTATACTCATTTCTCTTATTTTTGTCAACCTAACTCATATTATTAGCCATATTATGCATATATGACCGATAGAACGACAATTACTATACTCATTACTCTTATTATTATCAATTTAACTCATAGTATTAACCATATTATGCTTATATGAGCAATAGAACTACAATTACTATACTTATTACTCTTATTATTATCAATCTAACTCATATTATTAGCCATATTATGCTTATATGAGCAATAGAACTACAATTCTATACTTATTACACTCACTATTATCAATCTAACTCATATTATTAACCATATTATGCAGATATGATCGATAGGACCACAATTACTATACTTATTACTCTTATTATTATCAATCTACCTCATATTATTAGCCATATTATCCTTATATGATCGATAGAACGACAACTACTATACTTTTTACTCTTATTATTATCAATCTAACTCATATTATTAGCCATATAATGCTTATATGATCGATAGAACTACAATTACTATACTTATTACTCTTATTATTATCAATCTAACTCATACTATTAACCATATTATGCAGATATAATCGATAGAACTACAATTACTATACTCATTGCTCTTATTATTATCAATCTAACTCATATTATTAGCCATATTATGCTTATATTATCCATAGACCGACAATTACTATACTCATTACTCTTATTATTATCAATCTAATTCATATTATTAGCCATATTATGCTTATATGATCGATAGAACGACAATTACTATACTTATTACTCTTATTATTATCAATCTAACTCATATTATTAGCCATATTATGCTTATATGATCAATAGAACGACAATTACTATACTTATTACTCTTATTATTATCAATCTAACTCATATTATTAGCCATATTATGCTTATATGAACGACAGAACGACAATTACTATACTTGTTACACTCAATATTATCAATCTAACTCATATTATTAACCACATTATGCAGATATGATCGATAGAACGACAATTACTATACTGATTACACTCACTATTATCAATCTAAGTCATATTATTAACCATATTATGCAGATATGATCAATAGAACGACAATTACTATACTTATTACTCTTACTATTATCAATCTAACTCATATTATTAGCCATATTATGCTCATATGATCGATAGAACGACAATTACTATACTCACTACTCTTATTATTATCAATCTAACTCATACTAATAACCATATTATGCAGATATAATCGATAGAACTACAACTACTATACTCATTACTCTTATTATTATCAATCTAACTCATATTATTAGACATATTATGCATATATGACCGATAGAACGACAATTACTATACTCATTACTCTTATTATTATCAATTTAACTCATAGTATTAACCATATTATGCTTATATGAGCAATAGAACTACAATTACTATACTTATTACCCTTATTATTATCAATCTAACTCATATTATTAGCCATATTATGCAGATATAATCGATAGAAGTACAATTACTATACTCATTACTCTTATTATTATCAATCTAACTCATATTATTAGCCATATTCTGCTCATATGATCGATAGAACGACAATTACTATACTCATTACTCTTATTATTATCAATCTAACTCACATTATTAGCCATATTATGCTTATATGATCGATAGAACGACAATTACTATACTCACTACTCTTATTATTATCAATCTAACTCATAGTATTAACCATATTATGCTTATATGAGCAATAGAACTACAATTACTATACTCATTGCTCTTATTATTATCAATCTAACTCATATTATTAGCCATATTATGCTTATATGATCGATAGAACGACAGTTACTATACTCACTACTCTTATTATTATCCATCTAACTCATATTATTCGCCATATTATGCTTATATGATCGACAGAACGACAATTACTATACTCACTACTCTTATTATTATCAATCTAAGTCATATTATTAGCCATATTATGCTTATATGATCGATAGAACTACATTTACTATACTTATTACGCTTATTATTATCAATCTAACTCATATTATTAACCATATTATGCAAATATAATCGATAGAACTACAATTACTATACTCATTACTCTTATTATTATCAATCTAACTCATATTATTAGCCATATTATGCTTATATGATCGATAGGACGACAATTACTATACTTATTACTCTTATTATTATCAATCTAACTCACATTATTAGCCATATTATGCTTATATGATCGATAGAACGACAATTACTATACTCACTACTCTTATTATTATCAATCTAAGTCATATTATTAGCCATACTATGCTTATATGATCGATAGAACTACATTTACTATACTTATTACGCTTATTATTATCAATCTAACTCATATTATTAACCATATTATGCAGATATAATCGATAGAACTACAATTACTATACTCATTACTCTTATTATTATCAATCTAACTCATATTATTAGCCATATTATGCTTATATGATCGATAGGACGACAATTACTATACTCACTCCTCTTATTATTATCAATCTAACTCATATTATTAGCCATATTATGCTTATATGATCGATAGAACGACAATTACTATACTTATTACTCTTATTATTATCAATCTAACTCATATTATTAACCAGATTATGCAGATATGATCGATAGAACGACAATTGCTATACTCATTACTCTTATTATTATCAATCTATCTCATATTATTAGCCATATTATGCTTATATGATCAATAGAACGACAATTACTATACTTATTACTCTTATTATTATCAATCTAACTCATCTTATTAGCCATATTATGCTTATATGATCGACAGAACGACAATTACTATACTTATTACACTCAATATTATCAATCTAACTCATATTATTAACCACATTATGCAGATATGATCGATAGAACGACAATTACTATACTGATTTCACTCACTATTATCAATCTAAGTCATATTATTAACCATATTATGCAGATATAATCGATAGAACTACAATTACTATACTCATTACTCTTATTATTATCAATCTAACTCATATTATTAGCCATATTATGCTTATATGATCGATAGGACGACAATTACTATACTCATTTCTCTTATTTTTGTCAACCTAACTCATATTATTAGCCATATTATGCATATATGACCGATAGAACGACAATTACTATTCTCATTACTCTTATTATTATCAATTTAACTCATAGTATTAACCATATTATGCTTATATGAGCAATAGAACTACAATTACTATACTTATTACTCTTATTATTATCAATCTAACTCATATTATTAGCCATATTATGCTTATATGAGCAATAGAACTACAATTCTATACTTATTACACTCACTATTATCAATCTAACTCATATTATTAACCATATTATGCAGATATGATCGATAGGACCACAATTACTATACTTATTACTCTTATTATTATCAATCTACCTCATATTATTAGCCATATTATCCTTATATGATCGATAGAACGACAACTACTATACTTTTTACTCTTATTATTATCAATCTAACTCATATTATTAGCCATATAATGCTTATATGATCGATAGAACTACAATTACTATACTTATTACTCTTATTATTATCAATCTAACTCATACTATTAACCATATTATGCAGATATAATCGATAGAACTACAATTACTATACTCATTGCTCTTATTATTATCAATCTAACTCATATTATTAGCCATATTATGCTTATATTATCCATAGACCGACAATTACTATACTCATTACTCTTATTATTATCAATCTAATTCATATTATTAGCCATATTATGCTTATATGATCGATAGAACGACAATTACTATACTCATTACTCTTATTATTATCAATCTAACTCATATTATTAGCCATATTATGCTTATATGATCAATAGAACGACAATTACTATACTTATTACTCTTATTATTATCAATCTAACTCATATTATTAGCCATATTATGCTTATATGAACGACAGAACGACAATTACTATACTTGTTACACTCAATATTATCAATCTAACTCATATTATTAACCACATTATGCAGATATGATCGATAGAACGACAATTACTATACTGATTACACTCACTATTATCAATCTAAGTCATATTATTAACCATATTATGCAGATATGATCAATAGAACGACAATTACTATACTTATTACTCTTACTATTATCAATCTAACTCATATTATTAGCCATATTATGCTCATATGATCGATAGAACGACAATTACTATACTCATTACTCTTATTATTATCAATCTAACTCACATTATTAGCCATATTATGCTTATATGATCGATAGAACGACAATTACTATACTCACTACTCTTATTATTATCAATCTAACTCATATTATTAGCCATATTATGCTTATATGATCGATAGAACGACAATTACTATACTTATTACTCTTATTATTATCAATCTAACTCATATTATTAACCATATTATGCTTATATGAGCAATAGAACTACAATTACTATATTTATTACACTCACTATTATCAATCTAACTCATATTATTAACCAAATTATGCAGATATGATCGATAGGACGACAATTACTATACTTATTACTCTTATTATTATCCATCTATCTCATATTATTAGCCATATTATGGTTATATGATCGAGAGAACGACAATAACTCTACTTATTACTCTTATTATTATCAATCTAACTCATACTATTAGCCATATTATGCTTATATGATCGACAGAACGACAATTACTATCCTGATTACACTCACTATTAGCAGTCTAACTCATATTATTAGCCATATTATGCTTATATGATCGATAGAACGACAATTACTATACTCATTTCTCTTATTATTATCAATCTAACTCATATTATTAACCACATTATGCAGATATGATCGATAGAACGACAATTACTATACTGATTCCACTCACTATTATTAATCTAAGTCATATTATTAACCATATTATGCTGATATGATCAATAGAACGACAATTACTATACTTGTTACACTCAATATTATCAATCTAACTCATATTATTAGCCATATTATGCTTATATGATCGATAGAACGACAATTACTATACTTATTACTCTTATTATTATCAATCTAACTCATATTATTAACCGTATTAAGCTTATATGATAGATAGAACGACAATTACTATACCCATTACCTGTATTATTATCAATCTAACTCATATTATTAGCCATATTATGCTTATATGATCGATAGAGCGGCAATTACTATATTCATTACTCTTATTATTATCAATCTAACTCATACTAATAACCATATTATGCAGATATAATCGATAGAACTACAACTACTATACTCATTACTCTTATTATTATCAATCTAACTCATATTATTAGACATATTATGCATATATGACCGATAGAACGACAATTACTATACTCATTACTCTTATTATTATCAATTTAACTCATAGTATTAACCATATTATGCTTATATGAGCAATAGAACTACAATTACTATACTTATTACTCTTATTATTATCAATCTAACTCATATTATTAGCCATATTATGCAGATATAATCGATAGAAGTACAATTACTATACTCATTACTCTTATTATTATCAATCTAACTCATATTATTAGCCATATTATGCTTATATGATCGATAGAACTACAATTACTATACTTATTACTCTTATTATTATCAATCTAACTCATACTAATAACCATATTATGCAGATATAATCGATAGAACTACAACTACTATACTCATTACTCTTATTATTATCAATCTAACTCATATTATTCGCCATATTATGCTTATATGATCGACAGAACGACAATTACTATACTTATTACACTCAATATTATCAATCTAACTCATATTATTATCCACATTATGCAGATATGATCGATAGAACGACAATTACTATACTGATTACACTCACTATTATCAATCTAAGTCATATTATTAACCATATTATGCAGATATGATCAATAGAACGACAATTACTATTCTTATTACTCTTATAATTATCAATCTAACTCATATTATTAGCCATATTATGCTCATATGATCGACAGAACGACAATTACTATACTCATTACTCTTATTATTATCAATCTAACTCACATTATTAGCCATATTATGCTTCTATGATCGACAGAACGACAATTACTATACTTATTACACTCAATATTATCAATCTAACTCATATTATTATCCACATTATGCAGATATGATCGATAGAACGACAATTACTATACTGATTACACTCACTATTATCAATCTAAGTCATATTATTAACCATATTATGCTCATATGATCGACAGAACGACAATTACTATACTCATTACTCTTATTATTATCAATCTAACTCACATTATTAGCCATATTATGCTTCTATGATCGATAGAACGACAATTACTATACTCACTACTCTTATTATTATCAATCTAAGTCATATTATTAGCCATATTATGCTTATATGATCGATAGAACTACATTTACTATACTTATTACGCTTATTATTATCAATCTAACTCATATTATTAACCATATTATGCAAATATAATCGATAGAACTACAATTACTATACTCATTACTCTTATTATTATCAATCTAACTCATATTATTAGCCATATTATGCTTATATGATCGATAGGACGACAATTACTATACTTATTACTCTTATTATTATCAATCTAACTCACATTATTAGCCATATTATGCTTATATGATCGATAGAACGACAATTACTATACTCACTACTCTTATTATTATCAATCTAAGTCATATTATTAGCCATACTATGCTTATATGATCGATAGAACTACATTTACTATACTTATTACGCTTATTATTATCAATCTAACTCATATTATTAACCATATTATGCAGATATAATCGATAGAACTACAATTACTATACTCATTACTCATATTATTATCAATCTAACTCATATTATTAGCCATATTATGCTTATATGATCGATAGGACGACAATTACTATACTCACTCCTCTTATTATTATCAATCTAACTCATATTATTAGCCATATTATGCTTATATGATCGATAGAACGACAATTACTATACTTATTACTCTTATTATTATCAATCTAACTCATATTATTAACCAGATTATGCAGATATGATCGATAGAACGACAATTGCTATACTCATTACTCTTATTATTATCAATCTATCTCATATTATTAGCCATATTATGCTTATATGATCAATAGAACGACAATTACTATACTTATTACTCTTATTATTATCAATCTAACTCATCTTATTAGCCATATTATGCTTATATGATCGACAGAACGACAATTACTATACTTATTACACTCAATATTATCAATCTAACTCATATTATTAACCACATTATGCAGATATGATCGATAGAACAACAATTACTATACTGATTTCACTCACTATTATCAATCTAAGTCATATTATTAACCATATTATGCAGATATAATCGATAGAACTACAATTACTATACTCATTACTCTTATTATTATCAATCTAACTCATATTATTAGCCATATTATGCTTATATGATCGATAGGACGACAATTACTATACTCATTTCTCTTATTTTTGTCAACCTAACTCATATTATTAGCCATATTATGCATATATGACCGATAGAACGACAATTACTATACTCATTACTCTTATTATTATCAATTTAACTCATAGTATTAACCATATTATGCTTATATGAGCAATAGAACTACAATTACTATACTTATTACTCTTATTATTATCAATCTAACTCATATTATTAGCCATATTATGCTTATATGAGCAATAGAACTACAATTCTATACTTATTACACTCACTATTATCAATCTAACTCATATTATTAACCATATTATGCAGATATGATCGATAGGACCACAATTACTATACTTATTACTCTTATTATTATCAATCTACCTCATATTATTAGCCATATTATCCTTATATGATCGATAGAACGACAACTACTATACTTTTTACTCTTATTATTATCAATCTAACTCATATTATTAGCCATATAATGCTTATATGATCGATAGAACTACAATTACTATACTTATTACTCTTATTATTATCAATCTAACTCATACTATTAACCATATTATGCAGATATAATCGATAGAACTACAATTACTATACTCATTGCTCTTATTATTATCAATCTAACTCATATTATTAGCCATATTATGCTTATATTATCCATAGACCGACAATTACTATACTCATTACTCTTATTATTATCAATCTAATTCATATTATTAGCCATATTATGCTTATATGATCGATAGAACGACAATTACTATACTCATTACTCTTATTATTATCAATCTAACTCATATTATTAGCCATATTATGCTTATATGATCGATAGGACGACAATTACTATACTTATTACTCTTATTATTATCAATCTAACTCACATTATTAGCCATATTATGCTTATATGATCGATAGAACGACAATTACTATACTCACTACTCTTATTATTATCAATCTAAGTCATATTATTAGCCATACTATGCTTATATGATCGATAGAACTACATTTACTATACTTATTACGCTTATTATTATCAATCTAACTCATATTATTAACCATATTATGCAGATATAATCGATAGAACTACAATTACTATACTCATTACTCATATTATTATCAATCTAACTCATATTATTAGCCATATTATGCTTATATGATCGATAGGACGACAATTACTATACTCACTCCTCTTATTATTATCAATCTAACTCATATTATTAGCCATATTATGCTTATATGATCGATAGAACGACAATTACTATACTTATTACTCTTATTATTATCAATCTAACTCATATTATTAACCAGATTATGCAGATATGATCGATAGAACGACAATTGCTATACTCATTACTCTTATTATTATCAATCTATCTCATATTATTAGCCATATTATGCTTATATGATCAATAGAACGACAATTACTATACTTATTACTCTTATTATTATCAATCTAACTCATCTTATTAGCCATATTATGCTTATATGATCGACAGAACGACAATTACTATACTTATTACACTCAATATTATCAATCTAACTCATATTATTAACCACATTATGCAGATATGATCGATAGAACAACAATTACTATACTGATTTCACTCACTATTATCAATCTAAGTCATATTATTAACCATATTATGCAGATATAATCGATAGAACTACAATTACTATACTCATTACTCTTATTATTATCAATCTAACTCATATTATTAGCCATATTATGCTTATATGATCGATAGGACGACAATTACTATACTCATTTCTCTTATTTTTGTCAACCTAACTCATATTATTAGCCATATTATGCATATATGACCGATAGAACGACAATTACTATACTCATTACTCTTATTATTATCAATTTAACTCATAGTATTAACCATATTATGCTTATATGAGCAATAGAACTACAATTACTATACTTATTACTCTTATTATTATCAATCTAACTCATATTATTAGCCATATTATGCTTATATGAGCAATAGAACTACAATTCTATACTTATTACACTCACTATTATCAATCTAACTCATATTATTAACCATATTATGCAGATATGATCGATAGGACCACAATTACTATACTTATTACTCTTATTATTATCAATCTACCTCATATTATTAGCCATATTATCCTTATATGATCGATAGAACGACAACTACTATACTTTTTACTCTTATTATTATCAATCTAACTCATATTATTAGCCATATAATGCTTATATGATCGATAGAACTACAATTACTATACTTATTACTCTTATTATTATCAATCTAACTCATACTATTAACCATATTATGCAGATATAATCGATAGAACTACAATTACTATACTCATTGCTCTTATTATTATCAATCTAACTCATATTATTAGCCATATTATGCTTATATTATCCATAGACCGACAATTACTATACTCATTACTCTTATTATTATCAATCTAATTCATATTATTAGCCATATTATGCTTATATGATCGATAGAACGACAATTACTATACTCATTACTCTTATTATTATCAATCTAACTCATATTATTAGCCATATTATGCTTATATGATCGATAGGACGACAATTACTATACTTATTACTCTTATTATTATCAATCTAACTCACATTATTAGCCATATTATGCTTATATGATCGATAGAACGACAATTACTATACTCACTACTCTTATTATTATCAATCTAAGTCATATTATTAGCCATACTATGCTTATATGATCGATAGAACTACATTTACTATACTTATTACGCTTATTATTATCAATCTAACTCATATTATTAACCATATTATGCAGATATAATCGATAGAACTACAATTACTATACTCATTACTCATATTATTATCAATCTAACTCATATTATTAGCCATATTATGCTTATATGATCGATAGGACGACAATTACTATACTCACTCCTCTTATTATTATCAATCTAACTCATATTATTAGCCATATTATGCTTATATGATCGATAGAACGACAATTACTATACTTATTACTCTTATTATTATCAATCTAACTCATATTATTAACCAGATTATGCAGATATGATCGATAGAACGACAATTGCTATACTCATTACTCTTATTATTATCAATCTATCTCATATTATTAGCCATATTATGCTTATATGATCAATAGAACGACAATTACTATACTTATTACTCTTATTATTATCAATCTAACTCATCTTATTAGCCATATTATGCTTATATGATCGACAGAACGACAATTACTATACTTATTACACTCAATATTATCAATCTAACTCATATTATTAACCACATTATGCAGATATGATCGATAGAACAACAATTACTATACTGATTTCACTCACTATTATCAATCTAAGTCATATTATTAACCATATTATGCAGATATAATCGATAGAACTACAATTACTATACTCATTACTCTTATTATTATCAATCTAACTCATATTATTAGCCATATTATGCTTATATGATCGATAGGACGACAATTACTATACTCATTTCTCTTATTTTTGTCAACCTAACTCATATTATTAGCCATATTATGCATATATGACCGATAGAACGACAATTACTATACTCATTACTCTTATTATTATCAATTTAACTCATAGTATTAACCATATTATGCTTATATGAGCAATAGAACTACAATTACTATACTTATTACTCTTATTATTATCAATCTAACTCATATTATTAGCCATATTATGCTTATATGAGCAATAGAACTACAATTCTATACTTATTACACTCACTATTATCAATCTAACTCATATTATTAACCATATTATGCAGATATGATCGATAGGACCACAATTACTATACTTATTACTCTTATTATTATCAATCTACCTCATATTATTAGCCATATTATCCTTATATGATCGATAGAACGACAACTACTATACTTTTTACTCTTATTATTATCAATCTAACTCATATTATTAGCCATATAATGCTTATATGATCGATAGAACTACAATTACTATACTTATTACTCTTATTATTATCAATCTAACTCATACTATTAACCATATTATGCAGATATAATCGATAGAACTACAATTACTATACTCATTGCTCTTATTATTATCAATCTAACTCATATTATTAGCCATATTATGCTTATATTATCCATAGACCGACAATTACTATACTCATTACTCTTATTATTATCAATCTAATTCATATTATTAGCCATATTATGCTTATATGATCGATAGAACGACAATTACTATACTCATTACTCTTATTATTATCAATCTAACTCATATTATTAGCCATATTATGCTTATATGATCAATAGAACGACAATTACTATACTTATTACTCTTATTATTATCAATCTAACTCATATTATTAGCCATATTATGCTTATATGAACGACAGAACGACAATTACTATACTTGTTACACTCAATATTATCAATCTAACTCATATTATTAACCACATTATGCAGATATGATCGATAGAACGACAATTACTATACTGATTACACTCACTATTATCAATCTAAGTCATATTATTAACCATATTATGCAGATATGATCAATAGAACGACAATTACTATACTTATTACTCTTACTATTATCAATCTAACTCATATTATTAGCCATATTATGCTCATATGATCGATAGAACGACAATTACTATACTCATTACTCTTATTATTATCAATCTAACTCACATTATTAGCCATATTATGCTTATATGATCGATAGAACGACAATTACTATACTCACTACTCTTATTATTATCAATCTAACTCATATTATTAGCCATATTATGCTTATATGATCGATAGAACGACAATTACTATACTCACTACTCTTATTATTATCCATCTAACTCATATTATTCGCCATATTATGCTTATATGATCGACAGAACGACAATTACTATACTTATTACACTCAATATTATCAATCTAACTCATATTATTATCCACATTATGCAGATATGATCGATAGAACGACAATTACTATACTGATTACACTCACTATTATCAATCTAAGTCATATTATTAACCATATTATGCAGATATGATCAATAGAACGACAATTACTATTCTTATTACTCTTATAATTATCAATCTAACTCATATTATTAGCAATATTATGCTCATATGATCGACAGAACGACAATTACTATACTCATTACTCTTATTATTATCAATCTAACTCACATTATTAGCCATATTATGCTTATATTATCCATAGACCGACAATTACTATACTCATTACTCTTATTATTATCAATCTAATTCATATTATTAGCCATATTATGCTTATATGATCGATAGAACGACAATTACTATACTCATTACTCTTATTATTATCAATCTAACTCATATTATTAGCCATATTATGCTTATATGATCAATAGAACGACAATTACTATACTTATTACTCTTATTATTATCAATCTAACTCATATTATTAGCCATATTATGCTTATATGAACGACAGAACGACAATTACTATACTTGTTACACTCAATATTATCAATCTAACTCATATTATTAACCACATTATGCAGATATGATCGATAGAACGACAATTACTATACTGATTACACTCACTATTATCAATCTAAGTCATATTATTAACCATATTATGCAGATATGATCAATAGAACGACAATTACTATACTTATTACTCTTACTATTATCAATCTAACTCATATTATTAGCCATATTATGCTCATATGATCGATAGAACGACAATTACTATACTCATTACTCTTATTATTATCAATCTAACTCACATTATTAGCCATATTATGCTTATATGATCGATAGAACGACAATTACTATACTCACTACTCTTATTATTATCAATCTAACTCATATTATTAGCCATATTATGCTTATATGATCGATAGAACGACAATTACTATACTCACTACTCTTATTATTATCCATCTAACTCATATTATTCGCCATATTATGCTTATATGATCGACAGAACGACAATTACTATACTTATTACACTCAATATTATCAATCTAACTCATATTATTATCCACATTATGCAGATATGATCGATAGAACGACAATTACTATACTGATTACACTCACTATTATCAATCTAAGTCATATTATTAACCATATTATGCAGATATGATCAATAGAACGACAATTACTATTCTTATTACTCTTATAATTATCAATCTAACTCATATTATTAGCAATATTATGCTCATATGATCGACAGAACGACAATTACTATACTCATTACTCTTATTATTATCAATCTAACTCACATTATTAGCCATATTATGCTTCTATGATCGATAGAACGACAATTACTATACTCACTACTCTTATTATTATCAATCTAACTCATATTATTAGCCATATTATGCTTATATGATCAATAGAACGACAATTACTATACTTATTACTCTTATTGTTATCAATCTAACTCATATTATTAGCCATATTATGCTTATATGAACGACAGAACGACAATTACTATACTTGTTACACTCAATATTATCAATCTAACTCATATTATTAACCACATTATGCAGATATGATCGATAGAACGACAATTACTATACTGATTACACTCACTATTATCAATCTAAGTCATATTATTAACCATATTATGCAGATATGATCAATAGAACGACAATTACTATACTTATTACTCTTACTATTATCAATCTAACTCATATTATTAGCCATATTCTGCTCATATGATCGATAGAACGACAATTACTATACTCATTACTCTTATTATTATCAATCTAACTCACATTATTAGCCATATTATGCTTATATGATCGATAGAACGACAATTACTATACTCACTACTCTTATTATTATCAATCTAACTCATACTAATAACCATATTATGCAGATATAATCGATAGAACTACAACTACTATACTCATTACTCTTATTATTATCAATCTAACTCATATTATTAGACATATTATGCATATATGACCGATAGAACGACAATTACTATACTCATTACTCTTATTATTATCAATTTAACTCATAGTATTAACCATATTATGCTTATATGAGCAATAGAACTACAATTACTATACTTATTACCCTTATTATTATCAATCTAACTCATATTATTAGCCATATTATGCAGATATAATCGATAGAAGTACAATTACTATACTCATTACTCTTATTATTATCAATCTAACTCATATTATTAGCCATATTCTGCTCATATGATCGATAGAACGACAATTACTATACTCATTACTCTTATTATTATCAATCTAACTCACATTATTAGCCATATTATGCTTATATGATCGATAGAACGACAATTACTATACTCACTACTCTTATTATTATCAATCTAACTCATACTAATAACCATATTATGCAGATATAATCGATAGAACTACAACTACTATACTCATTACTCTTATTATTATCAATCTAACTCATATTATTAGACATATTATGCATATATGACCGATAGAACGACAATTACTATACTCATTACTCTTATTATTATCAATTTAACTCATAGTATTAACCATATTATGCTTATATGAGCAATAGAACTACAATTACTATACTCATTGCTCTTATTATTATCAATCTAACTCATATTATTAGCCATATTATGCTTATATTATCCATAGACCGACAATTACTATACTCATTACTCTTATTATTATCAATCTAATTCATATTATTAGCCATATTATGCTTATATGATCGATAGAACGACAATTACTATACTCATTACTCTTATTATTATCAATCTAACTCATATTATTAGCCATATTATGCTTATATGATCAATAGAACGACAATTACTATACTTATTACTCTTATTATTATCAATCTAACTCATATTATTAGCCATATTATGCTTATATGAACGACAGAACGACAATTACTATACTTGTTACACTCAATATTATCAATCTAACTCATATTATTAACCACATTATGCAGATATGATCGATAGAACGACAATTACTATACTGATTACACTCACTATTATCAATCTAAGTCATATTATTAACCATATTATGCAGATATGATCAATAGAACGACAATTACTATACTTATTACTCTTACTATTATCAATCTAACTCATATTATTAGCCATATTATGCTCATATGATCGATAGAACGACAATTACTATACTCATTACTCTTATTATTTTCAATCTAACTCACATTATTAGCCATATTATGCTTATATGATCGATAGAACGACAATTACTATACTCACTACTCTTATTATTATCAATCTAACTCATATTATTAGCCATATTATGCTTATATGATCGATAGAACGACAATTACTATACTCACTACTCTTATTATTATCCATCTAACTCATATTATTCGCCATATTATGCTTATATGATCGACAGAACGACAATTACTATACTTATTACACTCAATATTATCAATCTAACTCATATTATTATCCACATTATGCAGATATGATCGATAGAACGACAATTACTATACTGATTACACTCACTATTATCAATCTAAGTCATATTATTAACCATATTATGCAGATATGATCAATAGAACGACAATTACTATTCTTATTACTCTTATAATTATCAATCTAACTCATATTATTAGCAATATTATGCTCATATGATCGACAGAACGACAATTACTATACTCATTACTCTTATTATTATCAATCTAACTCACATTATTAGCCATATTATGCTTCTATGATCGATAGAACGACAATTACTATACTCACTACTCTTATTATTATCAATCTAACTCATATTATTAGCCATATTATGCTTATATGATCAATAGAACGACAATTACTATACTTATTACTCTTATTATTATCAATCTAACTCATATTATTAGCCATATTATGCTTATATGAACGACAGAACGACAATTACTATACTTGTTACACTCAATATTATCAATCTAACTCATATTATTAACCACATTATGCAGATATGATCGATAGAACGACAATTACTATACTGATTACACTCACTATTATCAATCTAAGTCATATTATTAACCATATTATGCAGATATGATCAATAGAACGACAATTACTATACTTATTACTCTTACTATTATCAATCTAACTCATATTATTAGCCATATTCTGCTCATATGATCGATAGAACGACAATTACTATACTCATTACTCTTATTATTATCAATCTAACTCACATTATTAGCCATATTATGCTTATATGATCGATAGAACGACAATTACTATACTCACTACTCTTATTATTATCAATCTAACTCATACTAATAACCATATTATGCAGATATAATCGATAGAACTACAACTACTATACTCATTACTCTTATTATTATCAATCTAACTCATATTATTAGCCATATTATGCTTATATGATCGATAGAACGACAATTACTATACTCACTACTCTTATTATTATCCATCTAACTCATATTATTCGCCATATTATGCTTATATGATCGACAGAACGACAATTACTATACTTATTACACTCAATATTATCAATCTAACTCATATTATTATCCACATTATGCAGATATGATCGATAGAACGACAATTACTATACTGATTACACTCACTATTATCAATCTAAGTCATATTATTAACCATATTATGCAGATATGATCAATAGAACGACAATTACTATTCTTATTACTCTTATAATTATCAATCTAACTCATATTATTAGCCATATTATGCTCATATGATCGACAGAACGACAATTACTATACTCATTACTCTTATTATTATCAATCTAACTCACATTATTAGCCATATTATGCTTCTATGATCGATAGAACGACAATTACTATACTCACTACTCCTATTATTATCAATCTAACTCATATTATTAGCCATATTATGCTTATATGATCAATAGAACGACAATTACTATACTTATTACTCTTATTATTATCAATCTAACTCATATTATTAGCCATATTATGCTTATATGAACGACAGAACGACAATTACTATACTTGTTACACTCAATATTATCAATCTAACTCATTATTAACCACATTATGCAGATATGATCGATAGAACGACAATTACTATACTGATTACACTCACTATTATCAATCTAAGTCATATTATTAACCATATTATGCAGATATGATCAATAGAACGACAATTACTATACTTATTACTCTTACTATTATCAATCTAACTCATATTATTAGCCATATTCTGCTTATATGATCGATAGAACGACAATTACTATACTCACTACTCTTATTATTATCCATCTAACTCATATTATTCGCCATATTATGCTTATATGATCGACAGAACGACAATTACTATACTTATTACACTCAATATTATCAATCTAACTCATATTATTATCCACATTATGCAGATATGATCGATAGAACGACAATTACTATACTGATTA
The DNA here is from genome assembly GCF_050947335.1 of Megachile rotundata. NCBI lineage: Eukaryota > Metazoa > Arthropoda > Insecta > Hymenoptera > Megachilidae > Megachile > Megachile rotundata. The sequence goes on along the minus strand of NW_027473615.1, from coordinate 79,002 downwards.
CACTCACTATTATCAATCTAAGTCATATTATTAACCATATTATGCAGATATGATCAATAGAACGACAATTACTATTCTTATTACTCTTATAATTATCAATCTAACTCATATTATTAGCCATATTATGCTCATATGATCGACAGAACGACAATTACTATACTCATTACTCTTATTATTATCAATCTAACTCACATTATTAGCCATATTATGCTTCTATGATCGATAGAACGACAATTACTATACTCACTACTCCTATTATTATCAATCTAACTCATATTATTAGCCATATTATGCTTATATGATCAATAGAACGACAATTACTATACTTATTACTCTTATTATTATCAATCTAACTCATATTATTAGCCATATTATGCTTATATGAACGACAGAACGACAATTACTATACTTGTTACACTCAATATTATCAATCTAACTCATTATTAACCACATTATGCAGATATGATCGATAGAACGACAATTACTATACTGATTACACTCACTATTATCAATCTAAGTCATATTATTAACCATATTATGCAGATATGATCAATAGAACGACAATTACTATACTTATTACTCTTACTATTATCAATCTAACTCATATTATTAGCCATATTCTGCTCATATGATCGATAGAACGACAATTACTATACTCATTACTCTTATTATTATCAATCTAACTCACATTATTAGCCATATTATGCTTATATGATCGATAGAACGACAATTACTATACTCACTACTCTTATTATTATCAATCTAACTCATATTATTAGCCATATTATGCTTATATGATCGATAGGACGACAATCACTATACTCACTCCTCTTATTATTATCAATCTAACTCATATTATTAGCCATATTATGCTTATATGATCGATAGAACGACAATTACTATACTTATTACTCCTATTATTATCAATCTAACTCATATTATTAGCCATATTATGCTTATATGAGCAATAGAACTACAATTACTATATTTATTACACTCACTATTATCAATCTAACACATATTATTAACCAAATTATGCAGATATGATCGATAGGACGACAATTACTATACGTATTACTCTTATTATTATCCATCTATCTCAAATTACTAGCCATATTATGCTTATATGATCGATAGAACGACAATTACTATACTCATTACTCTTATCATTATCAATTTAACTCATAGTATTAACCATATTATGCTTATATGAGCAATAGAACTACAATTACTATACTTATTACTCTTATTATTATCAATCTAACTCATATTATTAGCCATATTATGCTTATATGAGCAATAGAACTACAATTACTATACTTATTACACTCACTATCATCAATCCAACTCATATTATTAACCATATTATGCAGATATGATCGATAGGACGACAATTACTATACTTATTACTCTTATTATTATCAGTCTAACTCATATTATTAGCCATATTATGCAGATATAATCGATAGAACTACAATTACTATACTCATTACTCTTATTATTATCAATCTAACTCATATTATTAGCCATATTATGCTTATATGATCGATAGGACGACAATTACTATACTCACTCCTCTTATTATTATCAATCTAACTCATATTATTAGCCATATTATGCTTATATGATCGATAGAACGACAATTACTATACTTATTACTCTTATTATTATCAATCTAACTCATATTATTAGCCATATTATGCTTATATGAGCAATAGAACTACAATTACTATATTTATTACACTCACTATTATCAATCTAACTCATATTATTAACCAAATTATGCAGATATGATCGATAGGACGACAATTACTATACTTATTACTCTTATTATTATCCATCTATCTCATATTATTAGCCATATTATGGTTATATGATCGAGAGAACGACAATTACTCTACTTCTTACTCTTATTATTGTCAATCTAACTCATACTATTAGCCATATTATGCTTATATGATCGACAGAACGACAATTACTATACTGTTTACACTCACTATTATCAGTCTAACTCATATTATTAGCCATATTATGCTTATATGATCGATAGAACGACAATTACTATACTCATTTCTCTTATTATTATCAATCTAACTCATATTATTAGCCATATTATGCTTATATGATCGATAGAACGGCAATTACTATATTCATTACTCTTATTATTATCAATCTAACGCATATTATTAACCATATTATGCTTATATGAGCAATAGAACTACAATTACTATACTTATTACTCTTATTATTATCCATCTATCTCAAATTATTAGCCATATTATGCTTATATGATCGATAGAACGGCAATTACTATACTCATTTCTCTTATTATTATTAATCTAACTCATATCATTAGCCATATTATGCATATATGACCGATAGAACGACAACTACTATACTCATTACTCTTATTATTATCAATCTAACTCATATTATTAGCCATATTATGCTTATATGATCGATAGAACTACATTTACTATACTTATTACGCTTATTATTATCAATCTAACTCATATTATTAACCATATTATGCAGATATAGTCGATAGAACTACAATTACTGTACTCATTACTCTTATTATTATCAATCTAACTCATATTATTAGCCATATTATGCTTATATGATCGATAGAACGACAATTACTATACTTATTACTCTTATTATTATCAATCTAACTCATACTATTAGCCATATTATGCTTATATGATCGACAGAACGACAATTACTATACTGATTACACTCACTATTATCAGTCTAACTCATATTATTAGCCATATTATGCTTATATGATCGATAGAACGACAATTACTATACTCATTTCTCTTATTATTATCAATCTAACTCATATTATTAGCCATATTATGCATATATGACCGATAGAACGACAATTACTATACTCATTACTCTTATTATTATCAATCTAACTCATATTATTAGCCATATTATGCTTATATGATCAATAGAACGACAATTACTATACTTATTACTCTTATTATTATCAATCTAACTCATATTATTAGCCATATTATGCTTATATGATCGATAGAACTACAATTACTATACTTATTACTCTTATTATTATCAATCTAACTCATATTATTAACCATATTATGCAGATATAGTCGATAGAACTACAATTACTGTACTCATTACTCTTATTATTATCAATCTAACTCATATTATTAGCCATATTATGCTTATATGATCGATAGAACGACAATTACTATACTTATTACTCTTATTATTATCAATCTAACTCATACTATTAGCCATATTATGCTTATATGATCGACAGAACGACAATTACTATACTGATTACACTCACTATTATCAGTCTAACTCATATTATTAGCCATATTATGCTTATATGATCGATAGAACGACAATTACTATACTCATTTCTCTTATTATTATCAATCTAACTCATATTATTAGCCATATTATGCATATATGACCGATAGAACGACAATTACTATACTCATTACTCTTATTATTATCAATCTAACTCATATTATTAGCCATATTATGCTTATATGATCAATAGAACGACAATTACTATACTTATTACTCTTATTATTATCAATCTAACTCATATTATTAGCCATATTATGCTTATATGATCGATAGAACTACAATTACTATACTTATTACTCTTATTATTATCAATCTAACTCATATTATTAACCGTATTAAGCTTATATGATAGATAGAACGACAATTACTATACTCATTACGCGTATTATTATCAATCTAACTCATATTATTAGCCATATTATGCTTATATGATCGATAGAGCGGCAATTACTATATTCATTACTCTTATTATTATCAATCTAACGCATATTATTAACCATATTATGCTTATATGAGCAATAGAACTACAATTACTATACTTATTACACTCACTATTATCAATCTAACTCATATTATTAACCATATTATGCAGATATGATCGATAGGGCGGCAATTACTATACTTATTACTCTTATTATTATCCATCTATCTCAAATTATTAGCCATATTATGCTTATATGATCGGTGGAACGACAATTACTATACTCATTTCTCTTATTATTATCAATCTAACTCATATTATTAGACATATTATGCATATATGACCGATAGAACGACAATTACTATACTCATTACTCTTATTATTATCAATTTAACTCATAGTATTAACCATATTATGCTTATATGAGCAATAGAACTACAATTACTATACTTATTACTCTTATTATTATCAATCTAACTCATATTATTAGCCATATTATGCAGATATAATCGATAGAAGTACAATTACTATACTTATTACTCTTATTATTATCAATCTAACTCATACTAATAACCATATTATGCAGATATAATCGATAGAACTACAACTACTATACTCATTACTCTTATTATTATCAATCTAACTCATATTATTAGCTATATTATGCTTATATGATCGATAGAACGACAATTACTATACTCACTACTCTTATTATTATCCATCTAACTCATATTATTCGCCATATTATGCTTATATGATCAATAGAACGACAATTACTATACTTATTACTCTTATTATTATCAATCTAACTCATATTATTAGCCATATTATGCTTATATGATCGATAGAACTACAATTACTATACTTATTACTCTTATTATTATCAATCTAACTCATATTATTAGCCATATTATGCTTATATGATCGATAGAACTACAATTACTATACTTATTACTCTTATTATTATCAATCTAACTCATATTATTAACCATATTATGCAGATATAGTCGATAGAACTACAATTACTGTACTCATTACTCTTATTATTATCAATCTAACTCATATTATTAGCCATATTATGCTTATATGATCGATAGAACGACAATTACTATACTTATTACTCTTATTATTATCAATCTAACTCATACTATTCGCCATATTATGCTTATATGATCGACAGAACGACAATTACTATACTGATTACACTCACTATTATCAGTCTAACTCATATTATTAGCCATATTATGCTTATATGATCGATAGAACGACAATTACTATACTCATTTCTCTTATTATTATCAATCTAACTCATATTATTAGCCATATTATGCATATATGACCGATAGAACGACAATTACTATACTCATTACTCTTATTATTATCAATCTAACTCATATTATTAGCCATATTATGCTTATATGATCAATAGAACGACAATTACTATACTTATTACTCTTATTATTATCAATCTAACTCATATTATTAGCCATATTATGCTTATATGATCGATAGAACTACAATTACTATACTTATTACTCTTATTATTATCAATCTAACTCATATTATTAACCGTATTAAGCTTATATGATAGATAGAACGACAATTACTATACTCATTACGCGTATTATTATCAATCTAACTCATATTATTAGCCATATTATGCTTATATGATCGATAGAGCGGCAATTACTATATTCATTACTCTTATTATTATCAATCTAACGCATATTATTAACCATATTATGCTTATATGAGCAATAGAACTACAATTACTATACTTATTACACTCACTATTATCAATCTAACTCATATTATTAACCATATTATGCAGATATGATCGATAGGGCGGCAATTACTATACTTATTACTCTTATTATTATCCATCTATCTCAAATTATTAGCCATATTATGCTTATATGATCGGTGGAACGACAATTACTATACTCATTTCTCTTATTATTATCAATCTAACTCATATTATTAGACATATTATGCATATATGACCGATAGAACGACAATTACTATACTCATTACTCTTATTATTATCAATTTAACTCATAGTATTAACCATATTATGCTTATATGAGCAATAGAACTACAATTACTATACTTATTACTCTTATTATTATCAATCTAACTCATATTATTAGCCATATTATGCAGATATAATCGATAGAAGTACAATTACTATACTTATTACTCTTATTATTATCAATCTAACTCATACTAATAACCATATTATGCAGATATAATCGATAGAACTACAACTACTATACTCATTACTCTTATTATTATCAATCTAACTCATATTATTAGCTATATTATGCTTATATGATCGATAGAACGACAATTACTATACTCACTACTCTTATTATTATCCATCTAACTCATATTATTCGCCATATTATGCTTATATGATCAATAGAACGACAATTACTATACTTATTACTCTTATTATTATCAATCTAACTCATATTATTAGCCATATTATGCTTATATGATCGATAGAACTACAATTACTATACTTATTACTCTTATTATTATCAATCTAACTCATATTATTAACCGTATTAAGCTTATATGGTAGATAGAACGACAATTACTATACTCATTACCCGTATTATTATCAATCTAACTCATATTATTAGCCATATTATGCTTATATGATCGATAGAGCGGCAATTACTATATTCATTACTCTTATTATTATCAATCTAACGCATATTATTAACCATATTATGCTTATATGAGCAATAGAACTACAATTACTATACTTATTACACTCACTATTATCAATCTAACTCATATTATTAACCATATTATGCAGATATGATCGATAGGACGGCAATTACTATACTTATTACTCTTATTATTATCCATCTATCTCAAATTATTAGCCATATTATGCTTATATGATCGGTGGAACGACAATTACTATACTCATTTCTCTTATTATTATCAATCTAACTCATATTATTAGACATATTATGCATATATGACCGATAGAACGACAATTACTATACTCATTACTCTTATTATTATCAATCTAACTCATATTATTAGCTATATTATGCTTGTATGATCGATAGAACGACAATTACTATACTCATTACTCTTATTATTATCAATCTAACTCACATTATTAGCCATATTATGCTTCTATGATCGATAGAACGACAATTACTATACTCACTACTCTTATTATTATCAATCTAAGTCATATTATTAGCCATATTATGCTTATATGATCGATAGAACTACATTTACTATACTTATTACGCTTATTATTATCAATCTAACTCATATTATTAACCATATTATGCAGATATAATCGATAGAACTACAATTACTATACTCATTACTCTTATTATTATCAATCTAACTCATATTATTAGCCATATTATGCTTATATGATCGATAGGACGACAATTACTATACTCACTCCTCTTATTATTATCAATCTAACTCATATTATTAGCCATATTATGCTTATATGATCGATCGGACGACAATTACTATACTCACTCCTCTTATTATTATCAATCTAACTCATATTATTAGCCATATTATACTTATATGATCGATAGAACGACAATTACTATTCTTATTACACTCACTATTATCAATCCAACTCATATTATTAACCATATTATGCAGATATGATCGATAGGACGACAATTACTATACTTATTACTCTTATTATTATCAATCTAACTCATATTATTAGCCATATTATGCAGATATAATCGATAGAACTACAATTACTATACTCATTACTCTTATTATTATCAATCTAACTCATATTATTAGCCATATTATGCTTATATGATCGATAGAACTACATTTACTATACTTATTACGCTTATAATTATCAATCTAACTCATATTATTAACCATATTATGCAGATATTAGCGATAGAACTACAATTACTATACTCATTACTCTTATTATTATCAATCTAACTCATATTATTAGCCATATTATGCTTATATGATCGATAGGACGACAATTACTATACTCACTCCTCTTATTATTATCAATCTAACTCATATTATTAGCCATATTATGCTTATATGATCGATAGAACGACAATTACTATACTTATTACTCTTATTACTATCAATCTAACTCATATTATTAGCCATATTATGCTTATATGAGCAATAGAACTACAATTACTATATTTATTACACTCACTATTATCAATCTAACTCATATTATTAACCAAATTATGCAGATATGATCGATAGGACGACAATTACTATACTTATTACTCTTATTATTATCCATCTATCTCATATTATTCGCCATATTATGGTTATATGATCGAGAGAACGACAATTACTCTACTTATTACTCTTATTATTATCAATCTAACTCATACTATTAGCCATATTATGCTTATATGATCGACAGAACGACAATTACTATACTGATTACACTCACTATTATCAATCTAACTCATATTATTAGCCATATTATGCTTATATGATCGATAGAACGACAATTACTATACTCATTTCTCTTATTATTATCAATCTAACTCATATTATTAGCCATATTATGCATATATGACCGATAGAACGACAATTACTATACTCATTACTCTTATTATTATCAATCTAACTCATATTATTAGCCATATTAGGCTTATATGATCGATAGGACGACAATTACTATACTCACTCCTCTTATTATTATCAATCTAACTCATATTATTAGCCATATTATGCTTATATGATCGATAGAACGACAATTACTATACTTATTACTCTTATTATTATCAATCTAACTCATATTATTAGCCATATTATGCTTATATGATCGATAGGACGACAATCACTATACTCACTCCTCTTATTATTATCAATCTAACTCATATTATTAGCCATATTATGCTTATATGATCGATAGAACGACAATTACTATACTTATTACTCCTATTATTATCAATCTAACTCATGTTATTAGCCATATTATGCTTATATGAGCAATAGAACTACAATTACTATATTTATTACACTCACTATTATCAATCTAACACATATTATTAACCAAATTATGCAGATATGCTCGATAGGACGACAATTACTATACTTATTACTCTTATTATTATCCATCTATCTCAAATTACTAGCCATATTATGCTTATATGATCGATAGAACGACAATTACTATACGCATTTCTCTTATTTTTATCAATCTAACTCATATTATTAGCCATATTATGCATATATGACCGATAGAACCACAATTACTATACTCATTACTCTTATTATTATCAATTTAACTCATAGTATTAACCATATTATGCTTATATGAGCAATAGAACTACAATTACTATACTTATTACTCTTATTATTATCAATCTAACTCATATTATTAGCCATATTATGCTTATATGAGCAATAGAACTACAATTACTATACTTATTACACTCACTATTATCAATCCAACTCATATTATTAACCATATTATGCAGATATGATCGATAGGACGACAATTACTATACTTATTACTCTTATTATTATCAATCTAACTCATATTATTAGCCATATTATGCAGATATAATCGATAGAACAACAATTACTATACTCATTACTCTTATTATTATCAATCTAACTCATATTATTAGCCATATTATGTTTATATGATCGATAGAACTACATTTACTATACTTATTACGCTTATTATTATCAATCTAACTCATATTATTAACCATATTATGCAGATATAATCGATAGAACTACAATTACTATACTCATTACTCTTATTATTATCAATCTAACTCATATTATTAGCCATATTATGCTTATATGATCGATAGAACGACAATTACTATACTTATTACACTCACTATTATCAATCCAACTCTTATTATTAACCATATTATGCAGATATGATCGATAGGACGACAATTACTATACTTATTACTCTTATTATTATCAATCTAACTCATATTATTAGCTATATTATGCAGATATAATCGATAGAACTACAATTACTATACTCATTACTCTTATTATTATCAATCTAACTCATATTATTAGCCATATTATGCTTATATGATCGATAGAACTACATTTACTATACTTATTACGCTTATAATTATCAATCTAACTCATATTATTAACCATATTATGCAGATATTAGCGATAGAACTACAATTACTATACTCATTACTCTTATTATTATCAATCTAACTCATATTATTAGCCATATTATGCTTATATGATCGATAGGACCACAATTACTATACTCACTCCTCTTATTATTATCAATCTAACTCATATTATTAGCCATATTATGCTTATATGATCGATAGAACGACAATTACTATACTTATTACTCTTATTATTATCAATCTAACTCATATTATTAGCCATATTATGCTTATATGAGCAATAGAACTACAATTACTATATTTATTACACTCACTATTATCAATCTAACTCATATTATTAACCAAATTATGCAGATATGATCGATAGGACGACAATTACTATACTTATTACTCTTATTATTATCCATCTATCTCATATTATTCGCCATATTATGGTTATATGATCGAGAGAACGACAATTACTCTACTTATTACTCTTATTATTATCAATCTAACTCATACTATTAGCCATATTATGCTTATATGATCGACAGAACGACAATTACTATACTGATTACACTCACTATTATCAATCTAACTCATATTATTAGCCATATTATGCTTATATGATCGATAGAACGACAATTACTATACTCATTTCTCTTATTATTATCAATCTAACTCATATTATTAGCCATATTATGCATATATGACCGATAGAACGACAATTACTATACTCATTACTCTTATTATTATCAATCTAACTCATATTATTAGCCATATTAGGCTTATATGATCGATAGGACGCACAATCACTATACTCACTCCTCTTATTATTATCAATCTAACTCATATTATTAGCCATATTATGCTTATATGATCGATAGAACGACAATTACTATACTTATTACTCCTATTATTATCAATCTAACTCATATTATTAGCCATATTATGCTTATATGAGCAATAGAACTACAATTACTATATTTATTACACTCACTATTATCAATCTAACACATATTATTAACCAAATTATGCAGATATGATCGATAGGACGACAATTACTATACGTATTACTCTTATTATTATCCATCTATCTCAAATTACTAGCCATATTATGCTTATATGATCGATAGAACGACAATTACTATACTCATTACTCTTATCATTATCAATTTAACTCATAGTATTAACCATATTATGCTTATATGAGCAATAGAACTACAATTACTATACTTATTACTCTTATTATTATCAATCTAACTCATATTATTAGCCATATTATGCTTATATGAGCAATAGAACTACAATTACTATACTTATTACACTCACTATTATCAATCCAACTCATATTATTAACCATATTATGCAGATATGATCGATAGGACGACAATTACTATACTTATTACTCTTATTATTATCAGTCTAACTCATATTATTAGCCATATTATGCAGATATAATCGATAGAACTACAATTACTATACTCATTACTCTTATTATTATCAATCTAACTCATATTATTAGCCATATTATGCTTATATGATCGATAGAACTACATATACTATACTTATTACGCTTATTATTCTCAATCTAACTCATATTATTAACCATATTATGCAGATATAATCGATAGAACTACAATTACTATACTCATTACTCTTATTATTATCAATCTAACTCATATTATTAGCCATATTATGCTTATATGATCGATAGGACGACAATTACTATACTCACTCCTCTTATTATTATCAATCTAACTCATATTATTAGCCATATTATGCTTATATGATCGATAGAACGACAATTACTATACTTATTACTCTTATTATTATCAATCTAACTCATATTATTAGCCATATTATGCTTATATGAGCAATAGAACTACAATTACTATATTTATTACACTCACTATTATCAATCTAACTCATATTATTAACCAAATTATGCAGATATGATCGATAGGACGACAATTACTATACTTATTACTCTTATTATTATCCATCTATCTCATATTATTAGCCATATTATGGTTATATGATCGAGAGAACGACAATTACTCTACTTCTTACTCTTATTATTGTCAATCTAACTCATACTATTAGCCATATTATGCTTATATGATCGACAGAACGACAATTACTATACTGATTACACTCACTATTATCAGTCTAACTCATATTATTAGCCATATTATGCTTATATGATCGATAGAACGACAATTACTATACTCATTTCTCTTATTATTATCAATCTAACTCATATTATTAGCCATATTATGAATATACGACCGATAGAACGACAATTACTATACTCATTACTCTTATTATTATCAATCTAACTCATATTATTAGCCATATTATGCTTATATGATCAATAGAACGACAATTACTATACTTATTACTCTTATTATTATTAATCTAACTCATATTATTAGCCATATTATGCTTATATGATCGACAGAACGACAATTACTATACTTATTACACTCAATATTATCAATCTAACTCATATTATTAACCAGATTATGCAGATATGATCGATAGAACGACAATTACTATACTCATTACTCTTATTATTATCAATCTATCTCATATTATTAGCCATATTATGCTTATATGATCAATAGAACGACAATTCCTATACTTATTACTCTTATTATTATCAATCTAACTCATATTATTAGCCATATTATGCTTATATGATCGACAGAACGACAATTACTATACTTATTACACTCAATATTATCAATCTAACTCATATTATTAACCACATTATGCAGATATGATCGATAGAACGACAATTACTATACTGATTCCACTCACTATTATTAATCTAAGTCATATTATTAACCATATTATGCTTATATGAGCAATAGAACTACAATTACTATACTTATTACACTCACTATTATCAATCTAACTCATATTATTAACCATATTATGCAAATATGATAGATAGGACGACAATTACTATACTTATTACTCTTATTATTATCAATCTACCTCATATTATTAGCCATATTATGCTTATATGATCGATAGAACGACAACTACTATACTTTTTACTCCTGTTATTATCAATCTAACTCATATTATTAGCCATATTATGCTTATATGATCGATAGAACGGCAATTACTATATTCATTACTCTTATTATTATCAATCTAACGCATATTATTAACCATATTATGCTTATATGAGCAATAGAACTACAATTACTATACTTATTACTCTTATTATTATCCATCTATCTCAAATTATTAGCCATATTATGCTTATATGATCGATAGAACGGCAATTACTATACTCATTTCTCTTATTATTATTAATCTAACTCATATCATTAGCCATATTATGCATATATGACCGATAGAACGACAACTACTATACTCATTACTCTTATTATTATCAATCTAACTCATATTATTAGCCATATTATGCTTATATGATCGATAGAACTACATTTACTATACTTATTACGCTTATTATTATCAATCTAACTCATATTATTAACCATATTATGCAGATATAGTCGATAGAACTACAATTACTGTACTCATTACTCTTATTATTATCAATCTAACTCATATTATTAGCCATATTATGCTTATATGATCGATAGAACGACAATTACTATACTTATTACTCTTATTATTATCAATCTAACTCATACTATTAGCCATATTATGCTTATATGATCGACAGAACGACAATTACTATACTGATTACACTCACTATTATCAGTCTAACTCATATTATTAGCCATATTATGCTTATATGATCGATAGAACGACAATTACTATACTCATTTCTCTTATTATTATCAATCTAACTCATATTATTAGCCATATTATGCATATATGACCGATAGAACGACAATTACTATACTCATTACTCTTATTATTATCAATCTAACTCATATTATTAGCCATATTATGCTTATATGATCAATAGAACGACAATTACTATACTTATTACTCTTATTATTATCAATCTAACTCATATTATTAGCCATATTATGCTTATATGATCGATAGAACTACAATTACTATACTTATTACTTTTATTATTATCAATCTAACTCATATTATTAACCATATTATGCAGATATAGTCGATAGAACTACAATTACTGTACTCATTACTCTTATTATTATCAATCTAACTCATATTATTAGCCATATTATGCTTATATGATCGATAGAACGACAATTACTATACTTATTACTCTTATTATTATCAATCTAACTCATACTATTAGCCATATTATGCTTATATGATCGACAGAACGACAATTACTATACTGATTACACTCACTATTATCAGTCTAACTCATATTATTAGCCATATTATGCTTATATGATCGATAGAACGACAATTACTATACTCATTTCTCTTATTATTATCAATCTAACTCATATTATTAGCCATATTATGCATATATGACCGATAGAACGACAATTACTATACTCATTACTCTTATTATTATCAATCTAACTCATATTATTAGCCATATTATGCTTATATGATCAATAGAACGACAATTACTATACTTATTACTCTTATTATTATCAATCTAACTCATATTATTAGCCATATTATGCTTATATGATCGATAGAACTACAATTACTATACTTATTACTCTTATTATTATCAATCTAACTCATATTATTAACCGTATTAAGCTTATATGATAGATAGAACGACAATTACTATACTCATTACGCGTATTATTATCAATCTAACTCATATTATTAGCCATATTATGCTTATATGATCGATAGAGCGGCAATTACTATATTCATTACTCTTACTATTATCAATCTAACGCATATTATTAACCATATTATGCTTATATGAGCAATAGAACTACAATTACTATACTTATTACACTCACTATTATCAATCTAACTCATATTATTAACCATATTATGCAGATATGATCGATAGGGCGGCAATTACTATACTTATTACTCTTATTATTATCCATCTATCTCAAATTATTAGCCATATTATGCTTATATGATCGGTGGAACGACAATTACTATACTCATTTCTCTTATTATTATCAATCTAACTCATATTATTAGACATATTATGCATATATGACCGATAGAACGACAATTACTATACTCATTACTCTTATTATTATCAATTTAACTCATAGTATTAACCATATTATGCTTATATGAGCAATAGAACTACAATTACTATACTTATTACTCTTATTATTATCAATCTAACTCATATTATTAGCCATATTATGCAGATATAATCGATAGAAGTACAATTACTATACTTATTACTCTTATTATTATCAATCTAACTCATACTAATAACCATATTATGCAGATATAATCGATAGAACTACAACTACTATACTCATTACTCTTATTATTATCAATCTAACTCATATTATTAGCTATATTATGCTTATATGATCGATAGAACGACAATTACTATACTCACTACTCTTATTATTATCCATCTAACTCATATTATTCGCCATATTATGCTTATATGATCAATAGAACGACAATTACTATACTTATTACTCTTATTATTATCAATCTAACTCATATTATTAGCCATATTATGCTTATATGATCGATAGAACTACAATTACTATACTTATTACTCTTATTATTATCAATCTAACTCATATTATTAACCGTATTAAGCTTATATGGTAGATAGAACGACAATTACTATACTCATTACCCGTATTATTATCAATCTAACTCATATTATTAGCCATATTATGCTTATATGATCGATAGAGCGGCAATTACTATATTCATTACTCTTATTATTATCAATCTAACGCATATTATTAGCCATATTATGCTTATATGAGCAATAGAACTACAATTACTATATTTATTACACTCACTATTATCAATCTAACTCATATTATTAACCAAATTATGCAGATATGATCGATAGGACGACAATTACTATACTTATTACTCTTATTATTATCCATCTATCTCATATTATTCGCCATATTATGGTTATATGATCGAGAGAACGACAATTACTCTACTTATTACTCTTATTATTATCAATCTAACTCATACTATTAGCCATATTATGCTTATATGATCGACAGAACGACAATTACTATACTGATTACACTCACTATTATCAATCTAACTCATATTATTAGCCATATTATGCTTATATGATCGATAGAACGACAATTACTATACTCATTTCTCTTATTATTATCAATCTAACTCATATTATTAGCCATATTATGCATATATGACCGATAGAACGACAATTACTATACTCATTACTCTTATTATTATCAATCTAACTCATATTATTAGCCATATTAGGCTTATATGATCGATAGGACGACAATTACTATACTCACTCCTCTTATTATTATCAATCTAACTCATATTATTAGCCATATTATGCTTATATGATCGATAGAACGACAATTACTATACTTATTACTCTTATTATTATCAATCTAACTCATATTATTAGCCATATTATGCTTATATGATCGATAGGACGACAATCACTATACTCACTCCTCTTATTATTATCAATCTAACTCATATTATTAGCCATATTATGCTTATATGATCGATAGAACGACAATTACTATACTTATTACTCCTATTATTATCAATCTAACTCATGTTATTAGCCATATTATGCTTATATGAGCAATAGAACTACAATTACTATATTTATTACACTCACTATTATCAATCTAACACATATTATTAACCAAATTATGCAGATATGCTCGATAGGACGACAATTACTATACTTATTACTCTTATTATTATCCATCTATCTCAAATTACTAGCCATATTATGCTTATATGATCGATAGAACGACAATTACTATACGCATTTCTCTTATTTTTATCAATCTAACTCATATTATTAGCCATATTATGCATATATGACCGATAGAACCACAATTACTATACTCATTACTCTTATTATTATCAATTTAACTCATAGTATTAACCATATTATGCTTATATGAGCAATAGAACTACAATTACTATACTTATTACTCTTATTATTATCAATCTAACTCATATTATTAGCCATATTATGCTTATATGAGCAATAGAACTACAATTACTATACTTATTACACTCACTATTATCAATCCAACTCATATTATTAACCATATTATGCAGATATGATCGATAGGACGACAATTACTATACTTATTACTCTTATTATTATCAATCTAACTCATATTATTAGCCATATTATGCAGATATAATCGATAGAACTACAATTACTATACTCATTACTCTTATTATTATCAATCTAACTCATATTATTAGCCATATTATGTTTATATGATCGATAGAACTACATTTACTATACTTATTACGCTTATTATTATCAATCTAACTCATATTATTAACCATATTATGCAGATATAATCGATAGAACTACAATTACTATACTCATTACTCTTATTATTATCAATCTAACTCATATTATTAGCCATATTATGCTTATATGATCGATAGAACGACAATTACTATACTTATTACACTCACTATTATCAATCCAACTCTTATTATTAACCATATTATGCAGATATGATCGATAGGACGACAATTACTATACTTATTACTCTTATTATTATCAATCTAACTCATATTATTAGCTATATTATGCAGATATAATCGATAGAACTACAATTACTATACTCATTACTCTTATTATTATCAATCTAACTCATATTATTAGCCATATTATGCTTATATGATCGATAGAACTACATTTACTATACTTATTACGCTTATAATTATCAATCTAACTCATATTATTAACCATATTATGCAGATATTAGCGATAGAACTACAATTACTATACTCATTACTCTTATTATTATCAATCTAACTCATATTATTAGCCATATTATGCTTATATGATCGATAGGACCACAATTACTATACTCACTCCTCTTATTATTATCAATCTAACTCATATTATTAGCCATATTATGCTTATATGATCGATAGAACGACAATTACTATACTTATTACTCTTATTATTATCAATCTAACTCATATTATTAGCCATATTATGCTTATATGAGCAATAGAACTACAATTACTATATTTATTACACTCACTATTATCAATCTAACTCATATTATTAACCAAATTATGCAGATATGATCGATAGGACGACAATTACTATACTTATTACTCTTATTATTATCCATCTATCTCATATTATTCGCCATATTATGGTTATATGATCGAGAGAACGACAATTACTCTACTTATTACTCTTATTATTATCAATCTAACTCATACTATTAGCCATATTATGCTTATATGATCGACAGAACGACAATTACTATACTGATTACACTCACTATTATCAATCTAACTCATATTATTAGCCATATTCTGCTTATATGATCGATAGAACGACAATTACTATACTCATTTCTCTTATTATTATCAATCTAACTCATATTATTAGCCATATTATGCATATATGACCGATAGAACGACAATTACTATACTCATTACTCTTATTATTATCAATCTAACTCATATTATTAGCCATATTAGGCTTATATGATCGATAGGACGCACAATCACTATACTCACTCCTCTTATTATTATCAATCTAACTCATATTATTAGCCATATTATGCTTATATGATCGATAGAACGACAATTACTATACTTATTACTCCTATTATTATCAATCTAACTCATATTATTAGCCATATTATGCTTATATGAGCAATAGAACTACAATTACTATATTTATTACACTCACTATTATCAATCTAACACATATTATTAACCAAATTATGCAGATATGATCGATAGGACGACAATTACTATACGTATTACTCTTATTATTATCCATCTATCTCAAATTACTAGCCATATTATGCTTATATGATCGATAGAACGACAATTACTATACTCATTACTCTTATCATTATCAATTTAACTCATAGTATTAACCATATTATGCTTATATGAGCAATAGAACTACAATTACTATACTTATTACTCTTATTATTATCAATCTAACTCATATTATTAGCCATATTATGCTTATATGAGCAATAGAACTACAATTACTATACTTATTACACTCACTATTATCAATCCAACTCATATTATTAACCATATTATGCAGATATGATCGATAGGACGACAATTACTATACTTATTACTCTTATTATTATCAGTCTAACTCATATTATTAGCCATATTATGCAGATATAATCGATAGAACTACAATTACTATACTCATTACTCTTATTATTATCAATCTAACTCATATTATTAGCCATATTATGCTTATATGATCGATAGAACTACATTTACTATACTTATTACGCTTATTATTCTCAATCTAACTCATATTATTAACCATATTATGCAGATATAATCGATAGAACTACAATTACTATACTCATTACTCTTATTATTATCAATCTAACTCATATTATTAGCCATATTATGCTTATATGATCGATAGGACGACAATTACTATACTCACTCCTCTTATTATTATCAATCTAACTCATATTATTAGCCATATTATGCTTATATGATCGATAGAACGACAATTACTATACTTATTACTCTTATTATTATCAATCTAACTCATATTATTAGCCATATTATGCTTATATGAGCAATAGAACTACAATTACTATATTTATTACACTCACTATTATCAATCTAACTCATATTATTAACCAAATTATGCAGATATGATCGATAGGACGACAATTACTATACTTATTACTCTTATTATTATCCATCTATCTCATATTATTAGCCATATTATGGTTATATGATCGAGAGAACGACAATTACTCTACTTCTTACTCTTATTATTGTCAATCTAACTCATACTATTAGCCATATTATGCTTATATGATCGACAGAACGACAATTACTATACTGATTACACTCACTATTATCAGTCTAACTCATATTATTAGCCATATTATGCTTATATGATCGATAGAACGACAATTACTATACTCATTTCTCTTATTATTATCAATCTAACTCATATTATTAGCCATATTATGAATATACGACCGATAGAACGACAATTACTATACTCATTACTCTTATTATTATCAATCTAACTCATATTATTAGCCATATTATGCTTATATGATCAATAGAACGACAATTACTATACTTATTACTCTTATTATTATTAATCTAACTCATATTATTAGCCATATTATGCTTATATGATCGACAGAACGACAATTACTATACTTATTACACTCAATATTATCAATCTAACTCATATTATTAACCAGATTATGCAGATATGATCGATAGAACGACAATTACTATACTCATTACTCTTATTATTATCAATCTATCTCATATTATTAGCCATATTATGCTTATATGATCAATAGAACGACAATTCCTATACTTATTACTCTTATTATTATCAATCTAACTCATATTATTAGCCATATTATGCTTATATGATCGACAGAACGACAATTACTATACTTATTACACTCAATATTATCAATCTAACTCATATTATTAACCACATTATGCAGATATGATCGATAGAACGACAATTACTATACTGATTCCACTCACTATTATTAATCTAAGTCATATTATTAACCATATTATGCTTATATGAGCAATAGAACTACAATTACTATACTTATTACACTCACTATTATCAATCTAACTCATATTATTAACCATATTATGCAAATATGATAGATAGGACGACAATTACTATACTTATTACTCTTATTATTATCAATCTACCTCATATTATTAGCCATATTATGCTTATATGATCGATAGAACGACAACTACTATACTTTTTACTCCTGTTATTATCAATCTAACTCATATTATTAGCCATATTATGCTTATATGATCGATAGAACGGCAATTACTATATTCATTACTCTTATTATTATCAATCTAACGCATATTATTAACCATATTATGCTTATATGAGCAATAGAACTACAATTACTATACTTATTACTCTTATTATTATCCATCTATCTCAAATTATTAGCCATATTATGCTTATATGATCGATAGAACGGCAATTACTATACTCATTTCTCTTATTATTATTAATCTAACTCATATCATTAG
Source organism: Megachile rotundata (assembly GCF_050947335.1). Taxonomy (NCBI): domain Eukaryota; kingdom Metazoa; phylum Arthropoda; class Insecta; order Hymenoptera; family Megachilidae; genus Megachile; species Megachile rotundata. The sequence continues at coordinate 57,969 of NW_027473615.1, read as the reverse complement.
CCATATTATGCATATATGACCGATAGAACGACAACTACTATACTCATTACTCTTATTATTATCAATCTAACTCATATTATTAGCCATATTATGCTTATATGATCGATAGAACTACATTTACTATACTTATTACGCTTATTATTATCAATCTAACTCATATTATTAACCATATTATGCAGATATAGTCGATAGAACTACAATTACTGTACTCATTACTCTTATTATTATCAATCTAACTCATATTATTAGCCATATTATGCTTATATGACCGATAGAACGACAATTACTATACTTATTACTCTTATTATTATCAATCTAACTCATACTATTAGCCATATTATGCTTATATGATCGACAGAACGACAATTACTATACTGATTACACTCACTATTATCAGTCTAACTCATATTATTAGCCATATTATGCTTATATGATCGATAGAACGACAATTACTATACTCATTTCTCTTATTATTATCAATCTAACTCATATTATTAGCCATATTATGCATATATGACCGATAGAACGACAATTACTATACTCATTACTCTTATTATTATCAATCTAACTCATATTATTAGCCATATTATGCTTATATGATCAATAGAACGACAATTACTATACTTATTACTCTTATTATTATCAATCTAACTCATATTATTAGCCATATTATGCTTATATGATCGATAGAACTACAATTACTATACTTATTACTCTTATTATTATCAATCTAACTCATATTATTAACCGTATTAAGCTTATATGATAGATAGAACGACAATTACTATACTCATTACGCGTATTATTATCAATCTAACTCATATTATTAGCCATATTATGCTTATATGATCGATAGAGCGGCAATTACTATATTCATTACTCTTATTATTATCAATCTAACGCATATTATTAACCATATTATGCTTATATGAGCAATAGAACTACAATTACTATACTTATTACACTCACTATTATCAATCTAACTCATATTATTAACCATATTATGCAGATATGATCGATAGGGCGGCAATTACTATACTTATTACTCTTATTATTATCCATCTATCTCAAATTATTAGCCATATTATGCTTATATGATCGGTGGAACGACAATTACTATACTCATTTCTCTTATTATTATCAATCTAACTCATATTATTAGACATATTATGCATATATGACCGATAGAACGACAATTACTATACTCATTACTCTTATTATTATCAATTTAACTCATAGTATTAACCATATTATGCTTATATGAGCAATAGAACTACAATTACTATACTTATTACTCTTATTATTATCAATCTAACTCATATTATTAGCCATATTATGCAGATATAATCGATAGAAGTACAATTACTATACTTATTACTCTTATTATTATCAATCTAACTCATACTAATAACCATATTATGCAGATATAATCGATAGAACTACAACTACTATACTCATTACTCTTATTATTATCAATCTAACTCATATTATTAGCTATATTATGCTTATATGAGCAATAGAACTACAATTACTATACTTATTACACTCACTATTATCAATCCAACTCATATTATTAACCATATTATGCAGATATGATCGATAGGACGACAATTACTATACTTATTACTCTTATTATTATCAGTCTAACTCATATTATTAGCCATATTATGCAGATATAATCGATAGAACTACAATTACTATACTCATTACTCTTATTATTATCAATCTAACTCATATTATTAGCCATATTATGCTTATATGATCGATAGAACTACATTTACTATACTTATTACGCTTATTATTCTCAATCTAACTCATATTATTAACCATATTATGCAGATATAATCGATAGAACTACAATTACTATACTCATTACTCTTATTATTATCAATCTAACTCATATTATTAGCCATATTATGCTTATATGATCGATAGGACGACAATTACTATACTCACTCCTCTTATTATTATCAATCTAACTCATATTATTAGCCATATTATGCTTATATGATCGATAGAACGACAATTACTATACTTATTACTCTTATTATTATCAATCTAACTCATATTATTAGCCATATTATGCTTATATGAGCAATAGAACTACAATTACTATATTTATTACACTCACTATTATCAATCTAACTCATATTATTAACCAAATTATGCAGATATGATCGATAGGACGACAATTACTATACTCATTACTCTTATTATTATCAATCTATCTCATATTATTAGCCATATTATGCTTATATGATCAATAGAACGACAATTCCTATACTTATTACTCTTATTATTATCAATCTAACTCATATTATTAGCCATATTATGCTTATATGATCGACAGAACGACAATTACTATACTTATTACACTCAATATTATCAATCTAACTCATATTATTAACCACATTATGCAGATATGATCGATAGAACGACAATTACTATACTGATTCCACTCACTATTATTAATCTAAGTCATATTATTAACCATATTATGCTTATATGAGCAATAGAACTACAATTACTATACTTATTACACTCACTATTATCAATCTAACTCATATTATTAACCATATTATGCAAATATGATAGATAGGACGACAATTACTATACTTATTACTCTTATTATTATCAATCTACCTCATATTATTAGCCATATTATGCTTATATGATCGATAGAACGACAACTACTATACTTTTTACTCCTGTTATTATCAATCTAACTCATATTATTAGCCATATTATGCTTATATGATCGATAGAACGGCAATTACTATATTCATTACTCTTATTATTATCAATCTAACGCATATTATTAACCATATTATGCTTATATGAGCAATAGAACTACAATTACTATACTTATTACTCTTATTATTATCCATCTATCTCAAATTATTAGCCATATTATGCTTATATGATCGATAGAACGGCAATTACTATACTCATTTCTCTTATTATTATTAATCTAACTCATATCATTAGCCATATTATGCATATATGACCGATAGAACGACAACTACTATACTCATTACTCTTATTATTATCAATCTAACTCATATTATTAGCCATATTATGCTTATATGATCGATAGAACTACATTTACTATACTTATTACGCTTATTATTATCAATCTAACTCATATTATTAACCATATTATGCAGATATAGTCGATAGAACTACAATTACTGTACTCATTACTCTTATTATTATCAATCTAACTCATATTATTAGCCATATTATGCTTATATGATCGATAGAACGACAATTACTATACTTATTACTCTTATTATTATCAATCTAACTCATACTATTAGCCATATTATGCTTATATGATCGACAGAACGACAATTACTATACTGATTACACTCACTATTATCAGTCTAACTCATATTATTAGCCATATTATGCTTATATGATCGATAGAACGACAATTACTATACTCATTTCTCTTATTATTATCAATCTAACTCATATTATTAGCCATATTATGCATATATGACCGATAGAACGACAATTACTATACTCATTACTCTTATTATTATCAATCTAACTCATATTATTAGCCATATTATGCTTATATGATCAATAGAACGACAATTACTATACTTATTACTCTTATTATTATCAATCTAACTCATATTATTAGCCATATTATGCTTATATGATCGATAGAACTACAATTACTATACTTATTACTCTTATTATTATCAATCTAACTCATATTATTAACCGTATTAAGCTTATATGATAGATAGAACGACAATTACTATACTCATTACGCGTATTATTATCAATCTAACTCATATTATTAGCCATATTATGCTTATATGATCGATAGAGCGGCAATTACTATATTCATTACTCTTATTATTATCAATCTAACGCATATTATTAACCATATTATGCTTATATGAGCAATAGAACTACAATTACTATACTTATTACACTCACTATTATCAATCTAACTCATATTATTAACCATATTATGCAGATATGATCGATAGGGCGGCAATTACTATACTTATTACTCTTATTATTATCCATCTATCTCAAATTATTAGCCATATTATGCTTATATGATCGGTGGAACGACAATTACTATACTCATTTCTCTTATTATTATCAATCTAACTCATATTATTAGACATATTATGCATATATGACCGATAGAACGACAATTACTATACTCATTACTCTTATTATTATCAATTTAACTCATAGTATTAACCATATTATGCTTATATGAGCAATAGAACTACAATTACTATACTTATTACTCTTATTATTATCAATCTAACTCATATTATTAGCCATATTATGCAGATATAATCGATAGAAGTACAATTACTATACTTATTACTCTTATTATTATCAATCTAACTCATACTAATAACCATATTATGCAGATATAATCGATAGAACTACAACTACTATACTCATTACTCTTATTATTATCAATCTAACTCATATTATTAGCTATATTATGCTTATATGATCGATAGAACGACAATTACTATACTCACTACTCTTATTATTATCCATCTAACTCATATTATTCGCCATATTATGCTTATATGATCAATAGAACGACAATTACTATACTTATTACTCTTATTATTATCAATCTAACTCATATTATTAGCCATATTATGCTTATATGATCGATAGAACTACAATTACTATACTTATTACTCTTATTATTATCAATCTAACTCATATTATTAACCGTATTAAGCTTATATGGTAGATAGAACGACAATTACTATACTCATTACCCGTATTATTATCAATCTAACTCATATTATTAGCCATATTATGCTTATATGATCGATAGAGCGGCAATTACTATATTCATTACTCTTATTATTATCAATCTAACGCATATTATTAACCATATTATGCTTATATGAGCAATAGAACTACAATTACTATACTTATTACACTCACTATTATCAATCTAACTCATATTATTAACCATATTATGCAGATATGATCGATAGGACGGCAATTACTATACTTATTACTCTTATTATTATCCATCTATCTCAAATTATTAGCCATATTATGCTTATATGATCGGTGGAACGACAATTACTATACTCATTTCTCTTATTATTATCAATCTAACTCATATTATTAGACATATTATGCATATATGACCGATAGAACGACAATTACTATACTCATTACTCTTATTATTATCAATCTAACTCATATTATTAGCTATATTATGCTTGTATGATCGATAGAACGACAATTACTATACTCATTACTCTTATTATTATCAATCTAACTCACATTATTAGCCATATTATGCTTCTATGATCGATAGAACGACAATTACTATACTCACTACTCTTATTATTATCAATCTAAGTCATATTATTAGCCATATTATGCTTATATGATCGATAGAACTACATTTACTATACTTATTACGCTTATTATTATCAATCTAACTCATATTATTAACCATATTATGCAGATATAATCGATAGAACTACAATTACTATACTCATTACTCTTATTATTATCAATCTAACTCATATTATTAGCCATATTATGCTTATATGATCGATAGGACGACAATTACTATACTCACTCCTCTTATTATTATCAATCTAACTCATATTATTAGCCATATTATGCTTATATGATCGATCGGACGACAATTACTATACTCACTCCTCTTATTATTATCAATCTAACTCATATTATTAGCCATATTATGCTTATATGATCGATAGAACGACAATTACTATTCTTATTACACTCACTATTATCAATCCAACTCATATTATTAACCATATTATGCAGATATGATCGATAGGACGACAATTACTATACTTATTACTCTTATTATTATCAATCTAACTCATATTATTAGCCATATTATGCAGATATAATCGATAGAACTACAATTACTATACTCATTACTCTTATTATTATCAATCTAACTCATATTATTAGCCATATTATGCTTATATGATCGATAGAACTACATTTACTATACTTATTACGCTTATAATTATCAATCTAACTCATATTATTAACCATATTATGCAGATATTAGCGATAGAACTACAATTACTATACTCATTACTCTTATTATTATCAATCTAACTCATATTATTAGCCATATTATGCTTATATGATCGATAGGACGACAATTACTATACTCACTCCTCTTATTATTATCAATCTAACTCATATTATTAGCCATATTATGCTTATATGATCGATAGAACGACAATTACTATACTTATTACTCTTATTACTATCAATCTAACTCATATTATTAGCCATATTATGCTTATATGAGCAATAGAACTACAATTACTATATTTATTACACTCACTATTATCAATCTAACTCATATTATTAACCAAATTATGCAGATATGATCGATAGGACGACAATTACTATACTTATTACTCTTATTATTATCCATCTATCTCATATTATTCGCCATATTATGGTTATATGATCGAGAGAACGACAATTACTCTACTTATTACTCTTATTATTATCAATCTAACTCATACTATTAGCCATATTATGCTTATATGATCGACAGAACGACAATTACTATACTGATTACACTCACTATTATCAATCTAACTCATATTATTAGCCATATTATGCTTATATGATCGATAGAACGACAATTACTATACTCATTTCTCTTATTATTATCAATCTAACTCATATTATTAGCCATATTATGCATATATGACCGATAGAACGACAATTACTATACTCATTACTCTTATTATTATCAATCTAACTCATATTATTAGCCATATTAGGCTTATATGATCGATAGGACGACAATTACTATACTCACTCCTCTTATTATTATCAATCTAACTCATATTATTAGCCATATTATGCTTATATGATCGATAGAACGACAATTACTATACTTATTACTCTTATTATTATCAATCTAACTCATATTATTAGCCATATTATGCTTATATGATCGATAGGACGACAATCACTATACTCACTCCTCTTATTATTATCAATCTAACTCATATTATTAGCCATATTATGCTTATATGATCGATAGAACGACAATTACTATACTTATTACTCCTATTATTATCAATCTAACTCATGTTATTAGCCATATTATGCTTATATGAGCAATAGAACTACAATTACTATATTTATTACACTCACTATTATCAATCTAACACATATTATTAACCAAATTATGCAGATATGCTCGATAGGACGACAATTACTATACTTATTACTCTTATTATTATCCATCTATCTCAAATTACTAGCCATATTATGCTTATATGATCGATAGAACGACAATTACTATACGCATTTCTCTTATTTTTATCAATCTAACTCATATTATTAGCCATATTATGCATATATGACCGATAGAACCACAATTACTATACTCATTACTCTTATTATTATCAATTTAACTCATAGTATTAACCATATTATGCTTATATGAGCAATAGAACTACAATTACTATACTTATTACTCTTATTATTATCAATCTAACTCATATTATTAGCCATATTATGCTTATATGAGCAATAGAACTACAATTACTATACTTATTACACTCACTATTATCAATCCAACTCATATTATTAACCATATTATGCAGATATGATCGATAGGACGACAATTACTATACTTATTACTCTTATTATTATCAATCTAACTCATATTATTAGCCATATTATGCAGATATAATCGATAGAACTACAATTACTATACTCATTACTCTTATTATTATCAATCTAACTCATATTATTAGCCATATTATGTTTATATGATCGATAGAACTACATTTACTATACTTATTACGCTTATTATTATCAATCTAACTCATATTATTAACCATATTATGCAGATATAATCGATAGAACTACAATTACTATACTCATTACTCTTATTATTATCAATCTAACTCATATTATTAGCCATATTATGCTTATATGATCGATAGAACGACAATTACTATACTTATTACACTCACTATTATCAATCCAACTCTTATTATTAACCATATTATGCAGATATGATCGATAGGACGACAATTACTATACTTATTACTCTTATTATTATCAATCTAACTCATATTATTAGCTATATTATGCAGATATAATCGATAGAACTACAATTACTATACTCATTACTCTTATTATTATCAATCTAACTCATATTATTAGCCATATTATGCTTATATGATCGATAGAACTACATTTACTATACTTATTACGCTTATAATTATCAATCTAACTCATATTATTAACCATATTATGCAGATATTAGCGATAGAACTACAATTACTATACTCATTACTCTTATTATTATCAATCTAACTCATATTATTAGCCATATTATGCTTATATGATCGATAGGACCACAATTACTATACTCACTCCTCTTATTATTATCAATCTAACTCATATTATTAGCCATATTATGCTTATATGATCGATAGAACGACAATTACTATACTTATTACTCTTATTATTATCAATCTAACTCATATTAGTAGCCATATTATGCTTATATGAGCAATAGAACTACAATTACTATATTTATTACACTCACTATTATCAATCTAACTCATATTATTAACCAAATTATGCAGATATGATCGATAGGACGACAATTACTATACTTATTACTCTTATTATTATCCATCTATCTCATATTATTCGCCATATTATGGTTATATGATCGAGAGAACGACAATTACTCTACTTATTACTCTTATTATTATCAATCTAACTCATACTATTAGCCATATTATGCTTATATGATCGACAGAACGACAATTACTATACTGATTACACTCACTATTATCAATCTAACTCATATTATTAGCCATATTATGCTTATATGATCGATAGAACGACAATTACTATACTCATTTCTCTTATTATTATCAATCTAACTCATATTATTAGCCATATTATGCATATATGACCGATAGAACGACAATTACTATACTCATTACTCTTATTATTATCAATCTAACTCATATTATTAGCCATATTAGGCTTATATGATCGATAGGACGACAATTACTATACTCACTCCTCTTATTATTATCAATCTAACTCATATTATTAGCCATATTATGCTTATATGATCGATAGAACGACAATTACTATACTTATTACTCTTATTATTATCAATCTAACTCATATTATTCGCCATATTATGCTTATATGATCGATAGGACGACAATCACTATACTCACTCCTCTTATTATTATCAATCTAACTCATATTATTAGCCATATTATGCTTATATGATCGATAGAACGACAATTACTATACTTATTACTCCTATTATTATCAATCTAACTCATATTATTAGCCATATTATGCTTATATGAGCAATAGAACTACAATTACTATATTTATTACACTCACTATTATCAATCTAACACATATTATTAACCAAATTATGCAGATATGATCGATAGGACGACAATTACTATACTTATTACTCTTATTATTATCCATCTATCTCAAATTACTAGCCATATTATGCTTATATGATCGATAGAACGACAATTACTATACGCATTTCTCTTATTTTTATCAATCTAACTCATATTATTAGCCATATTATGCATATATGACCGATAGAACGACAATTACTATACTCATTACTCTTATTATTATCAATTTAACTCATAGTATTAACCATATTATGCTTATATGAGCAATAGAACTACAATTACTATACTTATTACTCTTATTATTATCAATCTAACTCATATTATTAGCCATATTATGCTTATATGAGCAATAGAACTACAATTACTATACTTATTACACTCACTATTATCAATCCAACTCATATTATTAACCATATTATGCAGATATGATCGATAGAACGACAATTACTATACTGATTACACTCACTATTATCAATCTAAGTCATATTATTAACCATATTATGCAGATATGATCAATAGAACGACAATTACTATACTTATTACTCTTACTATTATCAATCTAACTCATATTATTAGCCATATTATGCTCATATGATCGATAGAACTACATTTACTATACTTATTACGCTTATTATTATCAATCTAACTCATATTATTAACCATATTATGCAGATATAATCGATAGAACTACAATTACTATACTCATTACTCTTATTATTATCAATCTAACTCATATTATTAGCCATATTATGCTTATATGATCGATAGGACGACCATTACTATACTCACTCCTCTTATTATTATCAATCTAACTCATATTATTAGCCATATTATGCTTATATGATCGATAGAACGACAATTACTATACTTATTACTCTTATTATTATCAATCTAACTCATATTATTAGCCATATTATGCTCATATGAGCAATAGAACTACAATAACTATATTTATTACACTCACTATTATCAATCTAACTCATATTATTAACCAAATTATGCAGATATGATCGATAGGACGACAATTACTATACTTATTACTCTTATTATTATCCATCTATCTCATATTATTCGCCATATTATGGTTATATGATCGAGAGAACGACAATTACTCTACTTATTACTCTTATTATTATCAATCTAACTCATACTATTAGCCATATTATGCTTATATGGTCGACAGAACGACAATTACTATACTGATTACACTCACTATTATCAGTCTAACTCATATTATTAGCCATATTATGCTTATATGATCGATAGAACGACAATTACTATACTCATTTCTCTTATTATTATCAATCTAACTCATATTATTAGCCATATTATGCATATATGACCGATAGAACGACAATTACTATACTCATTACTCTTATTATTATCAATCTAACTCATATTATTAGCCATATTAGGCTTATATGATCGATAGGACGACAATTACTATACTCACTCCTCTTATTATTATCAATCTAATTCATATTATTAGCCATATTATGCTTATATGATCGATAGAACGACAATTACTATACTTATTACTCTTATTATTATCAATCTAACTCATATTATTAGCCATATTATGCTTATATGATCGATAGGACGACAATCACTATAATCACTCCTCTTATTATTATCAATCTAACTCATATTATTAGCCATATTATGCTTATATGATCGATAGAACGACAATTACTATACTTATTACTCCTATTATTATCAATCTAACTCATATTATTAGCCATATTATGCTTATATGAGCAATAGAACTACAATTACTATATTTATTACACCCACTATTATCAATCTAACACATATTATTAACCAAATTATGCAGATATGATCGATAGGACGACAATTACTATACTTATTACTCTTATTATTATCCATCTATCTCAAATTACTAGCCATATTATGCTTATATGATCGATAGAACGACAATTACTATACGCATTTCTCTTATTTTTATCAATCTAACTCATATTATTAGCCATATTATGCATATATGACCGATAGAACCACAATTACTATACTCATTACTCTTATTATTATCAATTTAACTCATAGTATTAACCATATTATGCTTATATGAGCAATAGAACTACAATTACTATACTTATTACTCTTATTATTATCAATCTAACTCATATTATTAGCCATATTATGCTTACATGAGCAATAGAACTACAATTACTATACTTATTACACTCACTATTATCAATCCAACTCATATTATTAACCATATTATGCAGATATGATCGATAGGACGACAATTACTATACTTATTACTCTTATTATTATCAATCTAACTCATATTATTAGCCATATTATGCAGATATAATCGATAGAACTACAACTACTATACTCATTACTCTTATTATTATCAATCTAACTCATATTATTAGCCATATTATGCTTATATGATCGATAGAACTACATTTACTATACTTATTACGCTTATTATTATCAATCTAACTCATATTATTAACCATATTATGCAGATATAATCGATAGAACTACAATTACTATACTCATTACTCTTATTATTATCAATCTAACTCATATTATTAGCCATATTATGCTTATATGATCGATAGAACGACAATTACTATACTTATTACACTCACTATTATCAATCCAACTCTTATTATTAACCATATTATGCAGATATGATCGATAGGACGACAATTACTATACTTATTACTCTTATTATTATCAATCTAACTCATATTATTAGCTATATTATGCAGATATAATCGATAGAACTACAATTACTATACTCATTACTCTTATTATTATCAATCTAACTCATATTATTAGCCATATTATGCTTATATGATCGATAGAACTACATTTACTATACTTATTACGCTTATAATTATCAATCTAACCCATATTATTAACCATATTATGCAGATATTAGCGATAGAACAACAATTACTATACTCATTACTCTTATTATTATCAATCTAACTCATATTATTAGCCATATTATGCTTATATGATCGATAGGACGACAATTACTATACTCACTCCTCTTATTATTATCAATCTAACTCATATTATTAGCCATATTATGCTTATATGATCGATAGAACGACAATTACTATACTTATTACTCTTATTATTATCAATCTAACTCATATTATTAGCCATATTATGCTTATATGAGCAATAGAACTACAATTACTATATTTATTACACTCACTATTATCAATCTAACTCATATTATTAACCAAATTATGCAGATATGATCGATAGGACGACAATTACTATACTTATTACTCTTATTATTATCCATCTATCTCATATTATTCGCCATATTATGGTTATATGATCGAGAGAACGACAATTACTCTACTTATTACTCTTATTATTATCCATCTAACTCATACTATTAGCCATATTATGCTTATATGATCGACAGAACGACAATTACTATACTGATTACACTCACTATTATCAATCTAACTCATATTATTAGCCATATTATGCTTATATGATCGATAGAACGACAATTACTATACTCATTTCTCTTATTATTATCAATCTAACTCATATTATTAGCCATATTATGCATATATGACCGATAGAACGACAATTACTATACTCATTACTCTTATTATTATCAATCTAACTCATATTATTAGCCATATTAGGCTTATATGATCGATAGGACGACAATTACTATACTCACTCCTCTTATTATTATCAATCTAACTCATATTATTAGCCATATTATGCTTATATGATCGATAGAACGACAATTACTATACTTATTACTCTTATTATTATCAATCTAACTCATATTATTCGCCATATTATGCTTATATGATCGATAGGACGACAATCACTATACTCACTCCTCTTATTATTATCAATCTAACTCATATTATTAGCCATATTATGCTTATATGATCGATAGAACGACAATTACTATACTTATTACTCCTATTATTATCAATCTAACTCATATTATTAGCCATATTATGCTTATATGAGCAATAGAACTACAATTACTATATTTATTACACTCACTATTATCAATCTAACACATATTATTAACCAAATTATGCAGATATGATCGATAGGACGACAATTACTATACTTATTACTCTTATTATTATCCATCTATCTCAAATTACTAGCCATATTATGCTTATATGATCGATAGAACGACAATTACTATACGCATTTCTCTTATTTTTATCAATCTAACTCATATTATTAGCCATATTATGCATATATGACCGATAGAACGACAATTACTATACTCACTCCTCTTATTATTATCAATCTAACTCATATTATTAGCCATATTATGCTTATATGATCGATAGAACGACAATTACTATACTTATTACTCCTATTATTATCAATTTAACTCATAGTATTAACCATATTATGCTTATATGAGCAATAGAACTACAATTACTATACTTATTACTCTTATTATTATCAATCTAACTCATATTATTAGCCATATTATGCTTATATGAGCAATAGAACTACAATTACTATACTTATTACACTCACTATTATCAATCCAACTCATATTATTAACCATATTATGCAGATATGATCGATAGGACGACAATTACTATACTTATTACTCTTATTATTATCAATCTAACTCATATTATTAGCCATATTATGCAGATATAATCGATAGAACTACAATTACTATACTTATTACACTCAATATTATCAATCTAACTCATATTATTAACCACATTATGCAGATATGATCGATAGAACGACAATTACTATACTGATTCCACTCACTATTATCAATCTAAGTCATATTATTAACCATATTATGCAGATATGATCAATAGAACGACAATTACTATACTTATTGCTCTTATTATTATCAATCTAACTCATATTATTAGCCATATTATGCTCATATGATCGATAGAACGACAATTACTATACTCATTACTCTTATTATTATCAATCTAACTCACATTATTAGCCATATTATGCTTATATGATCGATAGAACGACAATTACTATACTTATTACTCTTATTATTATCAATCTTTCTCATATTATTAGCCATATTATGCTTATATGATCGACAGAACGACAATTACTATACTTGTTACACTCAATATTATCAATCTAACTCATATTATTAGCCATATTATGCTTATATGATCGATAGAACGACAATTACTATACTGATTACACTCACTATTATCAATCTAAGTCATATTATTAACCATATTATGCAGATATGATCAATAGAACGACAATTACTATACTTATTACTCTTACTATTATCAATCTAACTCATATTATTAGCCATATTATGCTCATATGATCGATAGAACTACATTTACTATACTTATTACGCTTATTATTATCAATCTAACTCATATTATTAACCATATTATGCAGATATAATCGATAGAACTACAATTACTATACTCATTACTCTTATTATTATCAATCTAACTCATATTATTAGCCATATTATGCTTATATGATCGATAGGACGACCATTACTATACTCACTCCTCTTATTATTATCAATCTAACTCATATTATTAGCCATATTATGCTTATATGATCGATAGAACGACAATTACTATACTTATTACTCTTATTATTATCAATCTAACTCATATTATTAGCCATATTATGCTCATATGAGCAATAGAACTACAATAACTATATTTATTACACTCACTATTATCAATCTAACTCATATTATTAACCAAATTATGCAGATATGATCGATAGGACGACAATTACTATACTTATTACTCTTATTATTATCCATCTATCTCATATTATTCGCCATATTATGGTTATATGATCGAGAGAACGACAATTACTCTACTTATTACTCTTATTATTATCAATCTAACTCATACTATTAGCCATATTATGCTTATATGGTCGACAGAACGACAATTACTATACTGATTACACTCACTATTATCAGTCTAACTCATATTATTAGCCATATTATGCTTATATGATCGATAGAACGACAATTACTATACTCATTTCTCTTATTATTATCAATCTAACTCATATTATTAGCCATATTATGCATATATGACCGATAGAACGACAATTACTATACTCATTACTCTTATTATTATCAATCTAACTCATATTATTAGCCATATTAGGCTTATATGATCGATAGGACGACAATTACTATACTCACTCCTCTTATTATTATCAATCTAACTCATATTATTAGCCATATTATGCTTATATGATCGATAGAACGACAATTACTATACTTATTACTCTTATTATTATCAATCTAACTCATATTATTAGCCATATTATGCTTATATGATCGATAGGACGACAATCACTATACTCACTCCTCTTATTATTATCAATCT
Source organism: Megachile rotundata (assembly GCF_050947335.1). NCBI lineage: Eukaryota > Metazoa > Arthropoda > Insecta > Hymenoptera > Megachilidae > Megachile > Megachile rotundata. Next base: position 42,131 of record NW_027473615.1, on the reverse strand, counting down.
AACTCATATTATTAGCCATATTATGCATATATGACCGATAGAACGACAATTACTATACTCATTACTCTTATTATTATCAATTTAACTCATAGTATTAACCATATTATGCTTATATGAGCAATAGAACTACAATTACTATACTTATTACTCTTATTATTATCAATCTAACTCATATTATTAGCCATATTATGCTTATATGAGCAATAGAACTACAATTACTATACTTATTACACTCACTATTATCAATCCAACTCATATTATTAACCATATTATGCAGATATGATCGATAGGACGACAATTACTATACTTATTACTCTTATTATTATCAATCTAACTCATATTATTAGCCATATTATGCAGATATAATCGATAGAACTACAATTACTCTACTCATTACTCTTATTATTATCAATCTAACTCATATTATTAGCCATATTATGCTTATATGATCGATAGAACTACATTTACTATACTTATTACGCTTATTATTATCAATCTAACTCATATTATTAACCATATTATGCAGATATAATCGATAGAACTACAATTACTATACTCATTACTCTTATTATTATCAATCTAACTCATATTATTAGCCATATTATGCTTATATGATCGATAGGACGACCATTACTATACTCACTCCTCTTATTATTATCAATCTAACTCATATTATTAGCCATATTATGCTTATATGATCGATAGAACGACAATTACTATACTTATTACTCTTATTATTATCAATCTAACTCATATTATTAGCCATATTATGCTTATATGAGCAATAGAACTACAATTACTATATTTATTACACTCACTATTATCAATCTAACTCATATTATTAACCAAATTATGCAGATATGATCGATAGGACGACAATTACTATACTTATTACTCTTATTATTATCCATCTATCTCATATTATTAGCCATATTATGGTTATATGATCGAGAGAACGACAATTACTCTACTTATTACTCTTATTATTATCAATCTAACTCATACTATTAGCCATATTATCCTTATATGATCGACAGAACGACAATTACTATACTGATTACACTCACTATTATCAGTCTAACTCATATTATTAACCATATTATGCAGATATGATCGATAGGACCACAATTACTATACTTATTACTCTTATTATTATCAATCTACCTCATATTATTAGCCATATTATCCTTATATGATCGATAGAACGACAACTACTATACTTTTTACTCTTATTATTATCAATTTAACTCATATTATTAGCCATATTATGCTTATATGATCGATAGAACTACAATTACTATACTTATTACTCTTATTATTATCAATCTAACTCATACTATTAACCATATTATGCAGATATAATCGATAGAACTACAATTACTATACTCATTGCTCTTATTATTATCAATCTAACTCATATTATTAGCCATATTATGCTTATATTATCCATAGAACGACAATTACTATACTCATTACACTTATTATTATCAATCTAATTCATATTATTAGCCATATTATGCTTATATGATCGATAGGACCACAATTACTATACTTATTACTCTTATTATTATCAATCTACCTCATATTATTAGCCATATTATCCTTATATGATCGATAGAACGACAACTACTATACTTTTTACTCTTATTATTATCAATTTAACTCATATTATTAGCCATATTATGCTTATATGATCGATAGAACGACAATTACTATACTCATTACTCTTATTATTATCAATCTAACTCATATTATTAGCCATATTATGCTTGTATGATCAATAGAACGACAATTACTATACTTATTACTCTTATTATTATCAATCTAACTCATATTATTAGCCATATTATGCTTATATGAACGACAGAACGACAATTACTATACTTGTTACACTCAATATTATCAATCTAACTCATATTATTAACCACATTATGCAGATATGATCGATAGAACGACAATTACTATACTGATTACGCTCACTATTATCAATCTAAGTCATATTATTAACCATATTATGCAGATATGATCAATAGAACGACAATTACTATACTTATTACTCTTACTATTATCAATCTAACTCATATTATTAGCCATATTATGCTCATATGATCGATAGAACGACAATTACTATACTCATTACTCTTATTATTATCAATCTAACTCACATTATTAGCCATACTATGCTTATATGATCGATAGAACGACAATTACTATACTCACTACTCTTATTATTATCAATCTAACTCATATTATTAGCCATATTATGCTTATATGATCGATAGAACGACAATTACTATACTTATTACTCTTATTATTATCAATCTAACTCATATTATTAGCCATATTATGCTTATATGAGCAATAGAACTACAATTACTATACTTATTACACTCACTATTATCAATCTAACTCATATTATTAACCACATTATGCAAATATGATAGATAGGACGACAATTACTATACTTATTACTCTTATTATTATCAATCTACCTCATATTATTAGCCATATTATGCTTATATGATCGATAGAACGACAACTACTATACTTTTTACTCTTGTTATTATCAATCTAACTCATATTATTAGCCATATTATGCTTATATGATCGATAGAACGGCAATTACTATATTCATTACTCTTATTATTATCAATCTAACTCATATTATTAACCATATTATGCAGATATAATCGATAGAACTACAATTACTGTACTCATTACTCTTATTATTATCAATCTAACTCATATTATTAGCCATATTATGCTTATATGATCGATAGAACGACAATTACTATACTTATTACTCTTATTATTATCAATCTAACTCATACTATTAGCCATATTATGCTTATATGATCGACAGAACGACAATTACTATACTGATTACACTCACTATTATCAATCTAACTCATATTATTAACCAAATTATGCAGATATGATCGATAGGACGACAATTACTATACTTATTACTCTTATTATTATCCATCTATCTCATATTATTCGCCATATTATGGTTATATGATCGAGAGAACGACAATTACTCTACTTATTACTCTTATTATTATCAATCTAACTCATACTATTAGCCATATTATGCTTATATGGTCGACAGAACGACAATTACTATACTGATTACACTCACTATTATCAGTCTAACTCATATTATTAACCATATTATGCAGATATGATCGATAGGACCACAATTACTATACTTATTACTCTTATTATTATCAATCTACCTCATATTATTAGCCATATTATCCTTATATGATCGATAGAACGACAACTACTATACTTTTTACTCTTATTATTATCAATTTAACTCATATTATTAGCCATATTATGCTTATATGATCGATAGAACTACAATTACTATACTTATTACTCTTATTATTATCAATCTAACTCATACTATTAACCATATTATGCAGATATAATCGATAGAACTACAATTACTATACTCATTGCTCTTATTATTATCAATCTAACTCATATTATTAGCCATATTATGCTTATATTATCCATAGAACGACAATTACTATACTCATTACACTTATTATTATCAATCTAATTCATATTATTAGCCATATTATGCTTATATGATCGATAGGACCACAATTACTATACTTATTACTCTTATTATTATCAATCTACCTCATATTATTAGCCATATTATCCTTATATGATCGATAGAACGACAACTACTATACTTTTTACTCTTATTATTATCAATTTAACTCATATTATTAGCCATATTATGCTTATATGATCGATAGAACGACAATTACTATACTCATTACTCTTATTATTATCAATCTAACTCATATTATTAGCCATATTATGCTTGTATGATCAATAGAACGACAATTACTTTACTTATTACTCTTATTATTATCAATCTAACTCATATTATTAGCCATATTATGCTTATATGAACGACAGAACGACAATTACTATACTTGTTACACTCAATATTATCAATCTAACTCATATTATTAACCACATTATGCAGATATGATCGATAGAACGACAATTACTATACTGATTACGCTCACTATTATCAATCTAAGTCATATTATTAACCATATTATGCAGATATGATCAATAGAACGACAATTACTATACTTATTACTCTTACTATTATCAATCTAACTCATATTATTAGCCATATTATGCTCATATGATCGATAGAACGACAATTACTATACTCATTACTCTTATTATTATCAATCTAACTCACATTATTAGCCATACTATGCTTATATGATCGATAGAACGACAATTACTATACTCACTACTCTTATTATTATCAATCTAACTCATATTATTAGCCATATTATGCTTATATGATCGATAGAACGACAATTACTATACTTATTACTCTTATTATTATCAATCTAACTCATATTATTAGCCATATTATGCTTATATGAGCAATAGAACTACAATTACTATACTTATTACACTCACTATTATCAATCTAACTCATATTATTAACCACATTATGCAAATATGATAGATAGGACGACAATTACTATACTTATTACTCTTATTATTATCAATCTACCTCATATTATTAGCCATATTATGCTTATATGATCGATAGAACGACAACTACTATACTTTTTACTCTTGTTATTATCAATCTAACTCATATTATTAGCCATATTATGCTTATATGATCGATAGAACGGCAATTACTATATTCATTACTCTTATTATTATCAATCTAACTCATATTATTAGCCATATTATGCATATATAACCGATAGAACGACAACTACTATACTCATTACTCTTATTATTATCAATCTAACTCATATTATTAGCCATATTATGCTTATATGATCGATAGAACTACATTTACTATACTTATTACGCTTATTATTATCAATCTAACTCATATTATTAACCATATTATGCAGATATAATCGATAGAACTACAATTACTGTACTCATTACTCTTATTATTATCAATCTAACTCATATTATTAGCCATATTATGCTTATATGATCGATAGAACGACAATTACTATACTTATTACTCTTATTATTATCAATCTAACTCATACTATTAGCCATATTATGCTTATATGATCGACAGAACGACAATTACTATACTGATTACACTCACTATTATCAGTCTAACTCATATTATTAGCCATATTATGCTTATATGATCGATAGAACGACAATTACTATACTCATTTCTCTTATTATTATCAATCTAACTCATATTATTAGCCATATTATGCATATATGACCGATAGAACGACAATTACTATACTCATTACTCTTATTATTATCAATCTAACTCATATCATTAGCCATATTAGGCTTATATGATCGATAGGACGACAATTACTATACTCACTCCTCTTATTATTATCAATCTAACTCATATTATTAGCCATATTATGCTTATATGATCGATAGAACGACAATTACTATACTTATTACTCTTATTATTATCAATCTAACTCATATTATTCGCCATATTATGCTTATATGATCGATAGGACGACAATCACTATACTCACTCCTCTTATTATTATCAATCTAACTCATATTATTAGCCATATTATGCTTATATGATCGATAGAACGACAATTACTATACTTATTACTCCTATTATTATCAATCTAACTCATATTATTAGCCATATTATGCTTATATGAGCAATAGAACTACAATTACTATATTTATTACACTCACTATTATCAATCTAACACATATTATTAACCAAATTATGCAGATATGATCGATAGGACGACAATTACTATACTTATTACTCTTATTATTATCCATCTATCTCAAATTACTAGCCATATTATGCTTATATGATCGATAGAACGACAATTACTATACGCATTTCTCTTATTTTTATCAATCTAACTCATATTATTAGCCATATTATGCATATATGACCGATAGAACGACAATTACTATACTCATTACTCTTATTATTATCAATTTAACTCATAGTATTAACCATATTATGCTTATATGAGCAATAGAACTACAATTACTATACTTATTACTCTTATTATTATCAATCTAACTCATATTATTAGCCATATTATGCTTATATGAGCAATAGAACTACAATTACTATACTTATTACACTCACTATTATCAATCCAACTCATATTATTAACCATATTATGCAGATATGATCGATAGGACGACAATTACTATACTTATTACTCTTATTATTATCAATCTAACTCATATTATTAGCCATATTATGCAGATATAATCGATAGAACTACAATTACTCTACTCATTACTCTTATTATTATCAATCTAACCCATATTATTAGCCATATTATGCTTATATGATCGATAGAACTACATTTACTATACTCACTCCTCTTATTATTATCAATCTAACTCATATTATTAGCCATATTATGCTTATATGATCGATAGAACGACAATTACTATACTTATTACTCTTATTATTATCAATCTAACTCATATTATTAGCCATATTATGCTTATATGAGCAATAGAACTACAATTACTATATTTATTACACTCACTATTATCAATCTAACTCATATTATTAACCAAATTATGCAGATATGATCGATAGGACGACAATTACTATACTTATTACTCTTATTATTATCCATCTATCTCATATTATTAGCCATATTATGGTTATATGATCGAGAGAACGACAATTACTCTACTTATTACTCTTATTATTATCAATCTAACTCATACTATTAGCCATATTATCCTTATATGATCGACAGAACGACAATTACTATACTGATTACACTCACTATTATCAGTCTAACTCATATTATTAACCATATTATGCAGATATGATCGATAGGACCACAATTACTATACTTATTACTCTTATTATTATCAATCTACCTCATATTATTAGCCATATTATCCTTATATGATCGATAGAACGACAACTACTATACTTTTTACTCTTATTATTATCAATTTAACTCATATTATTAGCCATATTATGCTTATATGATCGATAGAACTACAATTACTATACTTATTACTCTTATTATTATCAATCTAACTCATACTATTAACCATATTATGCAGATATAATCGATAGAACTACAATTACTATACTCATTACTCTTATTATTATCAATCTAACTCATATTATTAACCAAATTATGCAGATATGATCGATAGGACGACAATTACTATACTTATTACTCTTATTATTATCCATCTATCTCATATTATTAGGCATATTATGGTTATATGATCGAGAGAACGACAATTACTCTACTTATTGCTCTTATTATTATCAATCTAACTCATACTATTAGCCATATTATGCTTATATGATCGACAGAACGACAATTACTATACTGATTACACTCACTATTATCAGTCTAACTCATATTATTAGCCATATTATGCTTATATGATCGATAGAACGACAATTACTATACTCATTTCTCTTATTATTATCAATCTAACTCATATTATTAGCCATATTATGCATATATGACCGATAGAACGACAATTACTATACTCATTACTCTTATTATTATCAATCTAACTCATATTATTAGCCATATTATGCTTATATGATCGACAGAACGACAATTACTATACTTATTACACTCAATATTATCAATCTAACTCATATTATTAACCAGATTATGCAGATATGATCGATAGAACGACAATTACTATACTCATTACTCTTATTATTATCAATCTATCTCATATTATTAGCCATATTATGCTTATATGATCAATAGAACGACAATTACTATACTTATTACTCTTATTATTATCAATCTAACTCATATTATTAGCCATATTATGCTTATATGATCGACAGAACGACAATTACTATACTTATTACACTCAATATTATCAATCTAACTCATATTATTAACCACATTATGCAGATATGATCGATAGAACGACAATTACTATACTGATTCCACTCACTATTATCAATCTAAGTCATATTATTAACCATATTATGCAGATATGATCAATAGAACGACAATTACTATACTTATTGCTCTTATTATTATCAATCTAACTCATATTATTAGCCATATTATGCTCATATGATCGATAGAACGACAATTACTATACTCATTACTCTTATTATTATCAATCTAACTCACATTATTAGCCATATTATGCTTATATGATCGATAGAACGACAATTACTATACTTATTACTCTTATTATTATCAATCTTTCTCATATTATTAGCCATATTATGCTTATATGATCGACAGAACGACAATTACTATACTTGTTACACTCAATATTATCAATCTAACTCATATTATTAGCCATATTATGCTTATATGATCGATAGAACGACAATTACTATACTGATTACACTCACTATTATCAATCTAAGTCATATTATTAACCATATTATGCAGATATGATCGACAGAACGACAATTACTATACTGATTACACTCACTATTATCAGTCTAACTCATATTATTAGCCATATTATGCTTATATGATCGATAGAACGACAATTACTATACTCATTTCTCTTATTATTATCAATCTAACTCATATTATTAGCCATATTATGCATATATGACCGATAGAACGACAATTACTATACTCATTACTCTTATTATTATCAATCTAACTCATATTATTAGCCATATTATGCTTATATGATCGACAGAACGACAATTACTATACTTATTACACTCAATATTATCAATCTAACTCATATTATTAACCAGATTATGCAGATATGATCGATAGAACGACAATTACTATACTCATTACTCTTATTATTATCAATCTATCTCATATTATTAGCCATATTATGCTTATATGATCAATAGAACGACAATTACTATACTTATTACTCTTATTATTATCAATCTAACTCATATTATTAGCCATATTATGCTTATATGATCGACAGAACGACAATTACTATACTTATTACACTCAATATTATCAATCTAACTCATATTATTAACCAGATTATGCAGATATGATCGATAGAACGACAATTACTATACTCATTACTCTTATTATTATCAATCTATCTCATATTATTAGCCATATTATGCTTATATGATCAATAGAACGACAATTACTATACTCATTACTCTTATTATTATCAATCTAACTCACATTATTAGCCATATTATGCTTATATGATCGATAGAACGACAATTACTATACTTATTACTCTTATTATTATCAATCTTTCTCATATTATTAGCCATATTATGCTTATATGATCGACAGAACGACAATTACTATACTTGTTACACTCAATATTATCAATCTAACTCATATTATTAGCCATATTATGCTTATATGATCGATAGAACGACAATTACTATACTGATTACACTCACTATTATCAATCTAAGTCATATTATTAACCATATTATGCAGATATGATCAATAGAACGACAATTACTATACTTATTACTCTTACTATTATCAATCTAACTCATATTATTAGCCATATTATGCTCATATGATCGATAGAACTACATTTACTATACTTATTACGCTTATTATTATCAATCTAACTCATATTATTAACCATATTATGCAGATATAATCGATAGAACTACAATTACTATACTCATTACTCTTATTATTATCAATCGAACTCATATTATTAGCCATATTATGCTTATATGATCGATAGGACGACCATTACTATACTCACTCCTCTTATTATTATCAATCTAACTCATATTATTAGCCATATTATGCTTATATGATCGATAGAACGACAATTACTATACTTATTACTCTTATTATTATCAATCTAACTCATATTATTAGCCATATTATGCTCATATGAGCAATAGAACTACAATAACTATATTTATTACACTCACTATTATCAATCTAACTCATATTATTAACCAAATTATGCAGATATGATCGATAGGACGACAATTACTATACTTATTACTCTTATTATTATCCATCTATCTCATATTATTCGCCATATTATGGTTATATGATCGAGAGAACGACAATTACTCTACTTATTACTCTTATTATTATCAATCTAACTCATACTATTAGCCATATTATGCTTATATGGTCGACAGAACGACAATTACTATACTGATTACACTCACTATTATCAGTCTAACTCATATTATTAGCCATATTATGCTTATATGATCGATAGAACGACAATTACTATACTCATTTCTCTTATTATTATCAATCTAACTCATATTATTAGCCATATTATGCATATATGACCGATAGAACGACAATTACTATACTCATTACTCTTATTATTATCAATCTAACTCATATTATTAGCCATATTAGGCTTATATGATCGATAGGACGACAATTACTATACTCACTCCTCTTATTATTATCAATCTAACTCATATTATTAGCCATATTATGCTTATATGATCGATAGAACGACAATTACTATACTTATTACTCTTATTATTATCAATCTAACTCATATTATTAGCCATATTATGCTTATATGATCGATAGGACGACAATCACTATACTCACTCCTCTTACTATTATCAATCTAACTCATATTATTAGCCATATTATGCATATATGACCGATAGAACGACAATTACTATACTCATTACTCTTATTATTATCAATTTAACTCATAGTATTAACCATATTATGCTTATATGAGCAATAGAACTACAATTACTATACTTATTACTCTTATTATTATCAATCTAACTCATATTATTAGCCATATTATGCTTATATGAGCAATAGAACTACAATTACTATACTTATTACACTCACTATTATCAATCCAACTCATATTATTAACCATATTATGCAGATATGATCGATAGGACGACAATTACTATACTTATTACTCTTATTATTATCAATCAAACTCATATTATTAGCCATATTATGCAGATATAATCGATAGAACTACAATTACTCTACTCATTACTCTTATTATTATCAATCTAACTCATATTATTAGCCATATTATGCTTATATGATCGATAGAACTACATTTACTATACTTATTACGCTTATTATTATCAATCTAACTCATATTATTAACCATATTATGCAGATATAATCGATAGAACTACAATTACTATACTCATTACTCTTATTATTATCAATCTAACTCATATTATTAGCCATATTATGCTTATATGATCGATAGGACGACCATTACTATACTCACTCCTCTTATTATTATCAATCTAACTCATATTATTAGCCATATTATGCTTATATGATCGATAGAACGACAATTACTATACTTATTACTCTTATTATTATCAATCTAACTCATATTATTAGCCATATTATGCTTATATGAGCAATAGAACTACAATTACTATATTTATTACACTCACTATTATCAATCTAACTCATATTATTAACCAAATTATGCAGATATGATCGATAGGACGACAATTACTATACTTATTACTCTTACTATTATCCATCTATCTCATATTATTAGCCATATTATGGTTATACGATCGAGAGAACGACAATTACTCTACTTATTACTCTTATTATTATCAATCTAACTCATACTATTAGCCATATTATCCTTATATGATCGACAGAACGACAATTACTATACTGATTACACTCACTATTATCAGTCTAACTCATATTATTAACCATATTATGCAGATATGATCGATAGGACCACAATTACTATACTTATTACTCTTATTATTATCAATCTACCTCATATTATTAGCCATATTATCCTTATATGATCGATAGAACGACAACTACTATACTTTTTACTCTTATTATTATCAATTTAACTCATATTATTAGCCATATTATGCTTATATGATCGATAGAACTACAATTACTATACTTATTACTCTTATTATTATCAATCTAACTCATACTATTAACCATATTATGCAGATATAATCGATAGAACTACAATTACTATACTCATTGCTCTTATTATTATCAATCTAACTCATATTATTAGCCATATTATGCTCATATGATCGATAGAACGACAATTACTATACTCATTACTCTTATTATTATCAATCTAACTCACATTATTAGCCATATTATGCTTATATGATCGATAGAACGACAATTACTATACTTATTACTCTTATTATTATCAATCTTTCTCATATTATTAGCCATATTATGCTTATATGATCGACAGAACGACAATTACTATACTTGTTACACTCAATATTATCAATCTAACTCATATTATTAGCCATATTATGCTTATATGATCGATAGAACGACAATTACTATACTGATTACACTCACTATTATCAATCTAAGTCATATTATTAACCATATTATGCAGATATGATCGACAGAACGACAATTACTATACTGATTACACTCACTATTATCAGTCTAACTCATATTATTAGCCATATTATGCTTATATGATCGATAGAACGACAATTACTATACTCATTTCTCTTATTATTATCAATCTAACTCATATTATTAGCCATATTATGCATATATGACCGATAGAACGACAATTACTATACTCATTACTCTTATTATTATCAATCTAACTCATATTATTAGCCATATTATGCTTATATGATCGACAGAACGACAATTACTATACTTATTACACTCAATATTATCAATCTAACTCATATTATTAACCAGATTATGCAGATATGATCGATAGAACGACAATTACTATACTCATTACTCTTATTATTATCAATCTATCTCATATTATTAGCCATATTATGCTTATATGATCAATAGAACGACAATTACTATACTTATTACTCTTATTATTATCAATCTAACTCATATTATTAGCCATATTATGCTTATATGATCGACAGAACGACAATTACTATACTTATTACACTCAATATTATCAATCTAACTCATATTATTAACCAGATTATGCAGATATGATCGATAGAACGACAATTACTATACTCATTACTCTTATTATTATCAATCTATCTCATATTATTAGCCATATTATGCTTATATGATCAATAGAACGACAATTACTATACTCATTACTCTTATTATTATCAATCTAACTCACATTATTAGCCATATTATGCTTATATGATCGATAGAACGACAATTACTATACTTATTACTCTTATTATTATCAATCTTTCTCATATTATTAGCCATATTATGCTTATATGATCGACAGAACGACAATTACTATACTTGTTACACTCAATATTATCAATCTAACTCATATTATTAGCCATATTATGCTTATATGATCGATAGAACGACAATTACTATACTGATTACACTCACTATTATCAATCTAAGTCATATTATTAACCATATTATGCAGATATGATCAATAGAACGACAATTACTATACTTATTACTCTTACTATTATCAATCTAACTCATATTATTAGCCATATTATGCTCATATGATCGATAGAACTACATTTACTATACTTATTACGCTTATTATTATCAATCTAACTCATATTATTAACCATATTATGCAGATATAATCGATAGAACTACAATTACTATACTCATTACTCTTATTATTATCAATCGAACTCATATTATTAGCCATATTATGCTTATATGATCGATAGGACGACCATTACTATACTCACTCCTCTTATTATTATCAATCTAACTCATATTATTAGCCATATTATGCTTATATGATCGATAGAACGACAATTACTATACTTATTACTCTTATTATTATCAATCTAACTCATATTATTAGCCATATTATGCTCATATGAGCAATAGAACTACAATAACTATATTTATTACACTCACTATTATCAATCTAACTCATATTATTAACCAAATTATGCAGATATGATCGATAGGACGACAATTACTATACTTATTACTCTTATTATTATCCATCTATCTCATATTATTCGCCATATTATGGTTATATGATCGAGAGAACGACAATTACTCTACTTATTACTCTTATTATTATCAATCTAACTCATACTATTAGCCATATTATGCTTATATGGTCGACAGAACGACAATTACTATACTGATTACACTCACTATTATCAGTCTAACTCATATTATTAGCCATATTATGCTTATATGATCGATAGAACGACAATTACTATACTCATTTCTCTTATTATTATCAATCTAACTCATATTATTAGCCATATTATGCATATATGACCGATAGAACGACAATTACTATACTCATTACTCTTATTATTATCAATCTAACTCATATTATTAGCCATATTAGGCTTATATGATCGATAGGACGACAATTACTATACTCACTCCTCTTATTATTATCAATCTAACTCATATTATTAGCCATATTATGCTTATATGATCGATAGAACGACAATTACTATACTTATTACTCTTATTATTATCAATCTAACTCATATTATTAGCCATATTATGCTTATATGATCGATAGGACGACAATCACTATACTCACTCCTCTTACTATTATCAATCTAACTCATATTATTAGCCATATTATGCATATATGACCGATAGAACGACAATTACTATACTCATTACTCTTATTATTATCAATTTAACTCATAGTATTAACCATATTATGCTTATATGAGCAATAGAACTACAATTACTATACTTATTACTCTTATTATTATCAATCTAACTCATATTATTAGCCATATTATGCTTATATGAGCAATAGAACTACAATTACTATACTTATTACACTCACTATTATCAATCCAACTCATATTATTAACCATATTATGCAGATATGATCGATAGGACGACAATTACTATACTTATTACTCTTATTATTATCAATCTAACTCATATTATTAGCCATATTATGCAGATATAATCGATAGAACTACAATTACTCTACTCATTACTCTTATTATTATCAATCTAACTCATATTATTAGCCATATTATGCTTATATGATCGATAGAACTACATTTACTATACTTATTACGCTTATTATTATCAATCTAACTCATATTATTAACCATATTATGCAGATATAATCGATAGAACTACAATTACTATACTCATTACTCTTATTATTATCAATCTAACTCATATTATTAGCCATATTATGCTTATATGATCGATAGGACGACCATTACTATACTCACTCCTCTTATTATTATCAATCTAACTCATATTATTAGCCATATTATGCTTATATGATCGATAGAACGACAATTACTATACTTATTACTCTTATTATTATCAATCTAACTCATATTATTAGCCATATTATGCTTATATGAGCAATAGAACTACAATTACTATATTTATTACACTCACTATTATCAATCTAACTCATATTATTAACCAAATTATGCAGATATGATCGATAGGACGACAATTACTATACTTATTACTCTTACTATTATCCATCTATCTCATATTATTAGCCATATTATGGTTATACGATCGAGAGAACGACAATTACTCTACTTATTACTCTTATTATTATCAATCTAACTCATACTATTAGCCATATTATCCTTATATGATCGACAGAACGACAATTACTATACTGATTACACTCACTATTATCAGTCTAACTCATATTATTAACCATATTATGCAGATATGATCGATAGGACCACAATTACTATACTTATTACTCTTATTATTATCAATCTACCTCATATTATTAGCCATATTATCCTTATATGATCGATAGAACGACAACTACTATACTTTTTACTCTTATTATTATCAATTTAACTCATATTATTAGCCATATTATGCTTATATGATCGATAGAACTACAATTACTATACTTATTACTCTTATTATTATCAATCTAACTCATACTATTAACCATATTATGCAGATATAATCGATAGAACTACAATTACTATACTCATTGCTCTTATTATTATCAATCTAACTCATATTATTAGCCATATTATGCTTATATTATCCATAGAACGACAATTACTATACTCATTACACTTATTATTATCAATCTAATTCATATTATTAGCCATATTATGCTTATATGATCGATAGGACCACAATTACTATACTTATTACTCTTATTATTATCAATCTACCTCATATTATTAGCCATATTATCCTTATATGATCGATAGAACGACAACTACTATACTTTTTACTCTTATTATTATCAATTTAACTCATATTATTAGCCATATTATGCTTATATGATCGATAGAACGACAATTACTATACTCATTACTCTTATTATTATCAATCTAACTCATATTATTAGCCATATTATGCTTGTATGATCAATAGAACGACAATTACTATACTTATTACTCTTATTATTATCAATCTAACTCATATTATTAGCCATATTATGCTTATATGAACGACAGAACGACAATTACTATACTTGTTACACTCAATATTATCAATCTAACTCATATTATTAACCACATTATGCAGATATGATCGATAGAACGACAATTACTATACTGATTACGCTCACTATTATCAATCTAAGTCATATTATTAACCATATTATGCAGATATGATCAATAGAACGACAATTACTATACTTATTACTCTTACTATTATCAATCTAACTCATATTATTAGCCATATTATGCTCATATGATCGATAGAACGACAATTACTATACTCATTACTCTTATTATTATCAATCTAACTCACATTATTAGCCATACTATGCTTATATGATCGATAGAACGACAATTACTATACTCACTACTCTTATTATTATCAATCTAACTCATATTATTAGCCATATTATGCTTATATGATCGATAGAACGACAATTACTATACTTATTACTCTTATTATTATCAATCTAACTCATATTATTAGCCATATTATGCTTATATGAGCAATAGAACTACAATTACTATACTTATTACACTCACTATTATCAATCTAACTCATATTATTAACCACATTATGCAAATATGATAGATAGGACGACAATTACTATACTTATTACTCTTATTATTATCAATCTACCTCATATTATTAGCCATATTATGCTTATATGATCGATAGAACGACAACTACTATACTTTTTACTCTTGTTATTATCAATCTAACTCATATTATTAGCCATATTATGCTTATATGATCGATAGAACGGCAATTACTATATTCATTACTCTTATTATTATCAATCTAACTCATATTATTAGCCATATTATGCATATATAACCGATAGAACGACAACTACTATACTCATTACTCTTATTATTATCAATCTAACTCATATTATTAGCCATATTATGCTTATATGATCGATAGAACTACATTTACTATACTTATTACGCTTATTATTATCAATCTAACTCATATTATTAACCATATTATGCAGATATAATCGATAGAACTACAATTACTGTACTCATTACTCTTATTATTATCAATCTAACTCATATTATTAGCCATATTATGCTTATATGATCGATAGAACGACAATTACTATACTTATTACTCTTATTATTATCAATCTAACTCATACTATTAGCCATATTATGCTTATATGATCGACAGAACGACAATTACTATACTGATTACACTCACTATTATCAGTCTAACTCATATTATTAGCCATATTATGCTTATATGATCGATAGAACGACAATTACTATACTCATTTCTCTTATTATTATCAATCTAACTCATATTATTAGCCATATTATGCATATATGACCGATAGAACGACAATTACTATACTCATTACTCTTATTATTATCAATCTAACTCATATTATTAGCCATATTATGCTTATATGATCAATAGAACGACAATTACTATACTTATTACTCTTATTATTATCAATCTAACTCATATTATTAGCCATATTATGCTTATATGATCGATAGAACTACAATTACTATACTTATTACTCTTATTATTATCAATCTAACTCATATTATTAACCGTATTAAGCTTATATGATAGATAGAACGACAATTACTATACTCATTACCCGTATTATTATCAATCTAACTCATATTATTAACAATATTATGCAGATATGATCGATAGGACGGCAATTACTATACTTATTACTCTTATTATTATCCATCTATCTCAAATTATTAGCCATATTATGCTTATATGATCGGTGGAACGACAATTACTATACTCATTTCTCTTATTATTATCAATCTAACTCATATTATTAGACATATTATGCATATATGACCGATAGAACGACAATTACTATACTCATTACTCTTATTATTATCAATTTAACTCATAGTATTAACCATATTATGCTTATATGAGCAATAGAACTACAATTACTATACTTATTACTCTTATTATTATCAATCTAACTCATATTATTAGCCATATTATGCAGATATAATCGATAGAAGTACAATTACTATACTCATTACTCTTATTATTATCAATCTAACTCATATTATTAGCCATATAATGCTTATATGATCGATAGAACTACAATTACTATACTTATTACTCTTATTATTATCAATCTAACTCATACTAATAACCATATTATGCAGATATAATCGATAGAACTACAACTACTATACTCATTACTCTTATTATTATCAATCTAACTCATATTATTAGGCATATTATGCTTATATGATCGATAGAACGACAATTACTATACTCACTACTCTTGTTATTATCCATCTAACTCATATTATTCGCCACATTATGCTTATATGATCGACAGAACGACAATTACTATACATAGTACACTCAATATTATCAATCTAACTCATATTATTAGCCATATTATGCTTATATGATCGATAGAACGACAATTACTATACTTATTACTCTTATTATTATCAATCTAACTCATACTATTAGCCATATTATGCTTATATGATCGACAGAACGACAATTACTATACTGATTACACTCACTATTATCAGTCTAACTCATATTATTAGCCATATTATGCTTATATGATCGATAGAACGACAATTACTATACTTATTACTCTTATTATTATCAATCTAACTCATATTATTAGCCATATTATGCTTATATGATCGATAGAACTACAATTACTATACTTATTACTCTTATTATTATCAATCTAACTCATATTATTAACCGTATTAAGCTTATCTGATAGATAGAACGACAATTACTATACTCATTACCCGTATTATTATCAATCTAACTCATATTATTAACAATATTATGCAGATATGATCGATAGGACGGCAATTACTATACTTATTACTCTTATTATTATCCATCTATCTCAAATTATTAGCCATATTATGCTTATATGATCGGTGGAACGACAATTACTATACTCATTTCTCTTATTATTATCAATCTAACTCATATTATTAGACATATTATGCATATATGACCGATAGAACGACAATTACTATACTCATTACTCTTATTATTATCAATTTAACTCATAGTATTAACCATATTATGCTTATATGAGCAATAGAACTACAATTACTATACTTATTACTCTTATTATTATCAATCTAACTCATATTATTAGCCATATAATGCTTATATGATCGATAGAACTACAATTACTATACTTATTACTCTTATTATTATCAATCTAACTCATACTAATAACCATATTATGCAGATATAATCGATAGAACTACAACTACTATACTCATTACTCTTATTATTATCAATCTAACTCATATTATTAGGCATATTATGCTTATATGATCGATAGAACGACAATTACTATACTCACTACTCTTGTTATTATCCATCTAACTCATATTATTCGCCACATTATGCTTATATGATCGACAGAACGACAATTACTATACATAGTACACTCAATATTATCAATGTAACTCATATTATTAACCACATTATGCAGATATGATCGATAGAACGACAATTACTATTCTTATTACTCTTATAATTATCAATCTAACTCATATTATTAGCCATATTATGCTCATATGATCGATAGAACGACAATTACTATACTCATTACTCTTATTATTATCAATCTAACTCACATTATTAGCCATATTATGCTTCTATGATCGATAGAACGACAATTACTATACTCACTACTCTTATTATTATCAATCTAAGTCATATTATTAGCCATATTATGCTTATATGATCGATAGAACTACATTTACTATACTTATTACGCTTATTATTATCAATCTAACTCATATTATTAACCATATTATGCAGATATAATCGATAGAACTACAATTACTATACTCATTACTCTTATTATTATCAATCTAACTCATATTATTAGCCATATTATGCTTATATGATCGATAGGACGACAATTACTATACTCACTCCTCTTATTATTATCAATCTAACTCATATTATTAGCCATATTATGCTTATATGATCGATAGGACGACAATTACTATACTCACTCCTCTTATTATTATCAATCTAACTCATATTATTAGCCATATTATGCTTATATGATCGATAGAACGACAATTACTATACTTATTACTCCTATTATTATCAATCTAACTCATATTATTAGCCATATTATGCTTATATGAGCAATAGAACTACAATTACTATATTTATTACACTCACTATTATCAATCTAACACATATTATTAACCAAATTATGCAGATATGATCGATAGGACGACGATTACTATACATATTACTCTTATTATTATCCATCTATCTCAAATTATTAGCCATATTATGCTTATATGATCGATAGAACGACAATTACTAAACTCATTTCTCTTATTTTTATCAATCTAACTCATATTATTAGCCATATTATGCATATATGACCGATAGAACGACAATTACTATACTCATTACTCTTATTATTATCAATTTAACTCATAGTATTAACCTAATTATGCTTATATGAGCAATAGAACTGCAATTACTATACTTATTACTCTTATTATTATCAATCTAACTCATATTATTAGCCATATTATGCTTATATGATCGATAGAACGACAATTACTATACTTATTACTCTTATTATTATCCATCTATCTCATATTATTAGCCATATTATGGTTATATGATCGAGAGAACGACAATTACTCTACTTATTACTCTTATAATTATCAATCTAACTCATATTATTAACCATATTATGCAGATATTAGCGATAGAACTACAATTACTATACTCATTACTCTTATTATTATCAATCTAATTCATATTATTAGCCATATTATGCTTATATTATCCATAGAACGACAATTACTATACTCACTACTCTTATTATTATCAATCTAAGTCATATTATTAGCCATATTATGCTTATATGATCGATAGAACTACATTTACTATACTTATTACGCTTATTATTATCAATCTAACTCATATTATTAACCATATTATGCAGATATAATCGATAGAACTACAATTACTATACTCATTACTCTTATTATTATCAATCTAACTCATATTATTAGACATATTATGCATATATGACCGATAGAACGACAATTACTATACTCATTACTCTTATTATTATCAATTTAACTCATAGTATTAACCATATTATGCTTATATGAGCAATAGAACTACAATTACTATACTTATTACTCTTATTATTATCAATCTAACTCATATTATTAGCCATATTATGCAGATATAATCGATAGAAGTACAATTACTATACTCATTACTCTTATTATTATCAATCTAACTCATATTATTAGCCATATAATGCTTATATGATCGATAGAACTACAATTACTATACTTATTACTCTTATTATTATCAATCTAACTCATACTAATAACCATATTATGCAGATATAATCGATAGAACTACAACTACTATACTCATTACTCTTATTATTATCAATCTAACTCATATTATTAGGCATATTATGCTTATATGATCGATAGAACGACAATTACTATACTCACTACTCTTGTTATTATCCATCTAACTCATATTATTCGCCACATTATGCTTATATGATCGACAGAACGACAATTACTATACATAGTACACTCAATATTATCAATCTAACTCATATTATTAGCCATATTATGCTTATATGATCGATAGAACGACAATTACTATACTTATTACTCTTATTATTATCAATCTAACTCATACTATTAGCCATATTATGCTTATATGATCGACAGAACGACAATTACTATACTGATTACACTCACTATTATCAGTCTAACTCATATTATTAGCCATATTATGCTTATATGATCGATAGAACGACAATTACTATACTTATTACTCTTATTATTATCAATCTAACTCATATTATTAGCCATATTATGCTTATATGATCGATAGAACTACAATTACTATACTTATTACTCTTATTATTATCAATCTAACTCATATTATTAACCGTATTAAGCTTATCTGATAGATAGAACGACAATTACTATACTCATTACCCGTATTATTATCAATCTAACTCATATTATTAACAATATTATGCAGATATGATCGATAGGACGGCAATTACTATACTTATTACTCTTATTATTATCCATCTATCTCAAATTATTAGCCATATTATGCTTATATGATCGGTGGAACGACAATTGCTATACTCATTTCTCTTATTATTATCAATCTAACTCATATTATTAGACATATTATGCATATATGACCGATAGAACGACAATTACTATACTCATTACTCTTATTATTATCAATTTAACTCATAGTATTAACCATATTATGCTTATATGAGCAATAGAACTACAATTACTATACTTATTACTCTTATTATTATCAATCTAACTCATATTATTAGCCATATAATGCTTATATGATCGATAGAACTACAATTACTATACTTATTACTCTTATTATTATCAATCTAACTCATACTAATAACCATATTATGCAGATATAATCGATAGAACTACAACTACTATACTCATTACTCTTATTATTATCAATCTAACTCATATTATTAGGCATATTATGCTTATATGATCGATAGAACGACAATTACTATACTCACTACTCTTGTTATTATCCATCTAACTCATATTATTCGCCACATTATGCTTATATGATCGACAGAACGACAATTACTATACATAGTACACTCAATATTATCAATGTAACTCATATTATTAACCACATTATGCAGATATGATCGATAGAACGACAATTACTATTCTTATTACTCTTATAATTATCAATCTAACTCATATTATTAGCCATATTATGCTCATATGATCGATAGAACGACAATTACTATACTCATTACTCTTATTATTATCAATCTAACTCACATTATTAGCCATATTATGCTTCTATGATCGATAGAACGACAATTACTATACTCACTACTCTTATTATTATCAATCTAAGTCATATTATTAGCCATATTATGCTTATATGATCGATAGAACTACATTTACTATACTTATTACGCTTATTATTATCAATCTAACTCATATTATTAACCATATTATGCAGATATAATCGATAGAACTACAATTACTATACTCATTACTCTTATTATTATCAATCTAACTCATATTATTAGCCATATTATGCTTATATGATCGATAGGACGACAATTACTATACTCACTCCTCTTATTATTATCAATCTAACTCATATTATTAGCCATATTATGCTTATATGATCGATAGGACGACAATTACTATACTCACTCCTCTTATTATTATCAATCTAACTCATATTATTAGCCATATTATGCTTATATGATCGATAGAACGACAATTACTATACTTATTACTCCTATTATTATCAATCTAACTCATATTAGTAGCCATATTATGCTTATATGAGCAATAGAACTACAATTACTATATTTATTACACTCACTATTATCAATCTAACACATATTATTAACCAAATTATGCAGATATGATCGATAGGACGACGATTACTATACATATTACTCTTATTATTATCCATCTATCTCAAATTATTAGCCATATTATGCTTATATGATCGATAGAACGACAATTACTAAACTCATTTCTCTTATTTTTATCAATCTAACTCATATTATTAGCCATATTATGCATATATGACCGATAGAACGACAATTACTATACTCATTACTCTTATTATTATCAATTTAACTCATAGTATTAACCTAATTATGCTTATATGAGCAATAGAACTGCAATTACTATACTTATTACTCTTATTATTATCAATCTAACTCATATTATTAGCCATATTATGCTTATATGATCGATAGAACGACAATTACTATACTTATTACTCTTATTATTATCCATCTATCTCATATTATTAGCCATATTATGGTTATATGATCGAGAGAACGACAATTACTCTACATATTACTCTTATAATTATCAATCTAACTCATATTATTAACCATATTATGCAGATATTAGCGATAGAACTACAATTACTATACTCATTACTCTTATTATTATCAATCTAATTCATATTATTAGCCATATTATGCTTATATTATCCATAGAACGACAATTACTATACTCACTACTCTTATTATTATCAATCTAAGTCATATTATTAGCCATATTATGCTTATATGATCGATAGAACTACATTTACTATACTTATTACGCTTATTATTATCAATCTAACTCATATTATTAACCATATTATGCAGATATAATCGATAGAACTACAATTACTATACTCATTACTCTTATTATTATCAATCTAACTCATATTATTAGCCATATTATGCTTATATGATCGATAGGACGACAATTACTATACTCATTACTCTTATTATTATCAATCTAACTCACATTATTAGCCATACTATGCTTATATGATCGATAGAACGACAATTACTATACTCACTACTCTTATTATTATCAATCTAACTCATATTATTAGCCATATTATGCTTATATGATCGATAGAACGACAATTACTATACTTATTACTCTTATTATTATCAATCTAACTCATATTATTAGCCATATTATGCTTATATGAGCAATAGAACTACAATTACTATACTTATTACACTCACTATTATCAATCTAACTCATATTATTAACCACATTATGCAAATATGATAGATAGGACGACAATTACTATACTTATTACTCTTATTATTATCAATCTACCTCATATTATTAGCCATATTATGCTTATATGATCGATAGAACGGCAATTACTATACTTATTACTCTTATTATTATCAATCTAACTCATACTATTAGCCATATTATGCTTATATGATCGACAGAACGACAATTACTATACTGATTACACTCACTATTATCAGTCTAACTCATATTATTAGCCATATTATGCTTATATGATCGATAGAACGACAATTACTATACTCATTTCTCTTATTATTATCAATCTAACTCATATTATTAGCCATATTATGCATATATGACCGATAGAACGACAATTACTATACTCATTACTCTTATTATTATCAATCTAACTCATATTATTAGCCATATTATGCTTATATGATCAATAGAACGACAATTACTATACTTATTACTCTTATTATTATCAATCTAACTCATATTATTAGCCATATTATGCTTATATGATCGATAGAACTACAATTACTATACTTATTACTCTTATTATTATCAATCTAACTCATATTATTAACCGTATTAAGCTTATATGATAGATAGAACGACAATTACTATACTCATTACCCGTATTATTATCAATCTAACTCATATTATTAACAATATTATGCAGATATGATCGATAGGACGGCAATTACTATACTTATTACTCTTATTATTATCCATCTATCTCAAATTATTAGCCATATTATGCTTATATGATCGGTGGAACGACAATTACTATACTCATTTCTCTTATTATTATCAATCTAACTCATATTATTAGACATATTATGCATATATGACCGATAGAACGACAATTACTATACTCATTACTCTTATTATTATCAATTTAACTCATAGTATTAACCATATTATGCTTATATGAGCAATAGAACTACAATTACTATACTTATTACTCTTATTATTATCAATCTAACTCATATTATTAGCCATATTATGCAGATATAATCGATAGAAGTACAATTACTATACTCATTACTCTTATTATTATCAATCTAACTCATATTATTAGCCATATAATGCTTATATGATCGATAGAACTACAATTACTATACTTATTACTCTTATTATTATCAATCTAACTCATACTAATAACCATATTATGCAGATATAATCGATAGAACTACAACTACTATACTCATTACTCTTATTATTATCAATCTAACTCATATTATTAGGCATATTATGCTTATATGATCGATAGAACGACAATTACTATACTCACTACTCTTGTTATTATCCATCTAACTCATATTATTCGCCACATTATGCTTATATGATCGACAGAACGACAATTACTATACATAGTACACTCAATATTATCAATCTAACTCATATTATTAGGCATATTATGCTTATATGATCGATAGAACGACAATTACTATACTTATTACTCTTATTATTATCAATCTAACTCATACTATTAGCCATATTATGCTTATATGATCGACAGAACGACAATTACTATACTGATTACACTCACTATTATCAGTCTAACTCATATTATTAGCCATATTATGCTTATATGATCGATAGAACGACAATTACTATACTCATTTCTCTTATTATTATCAATCTAACTCATATTATTAGCCATATTATGCATATATGACCGATAGAACGACAATTACTATACTCATTACTCTTATTATTATCAATCTAACTCATATTATTAGCCATATTATGCTTATATGATCAATAGAACGACAATTACTATACTTATTACTCTTATTATTATCAATCTAACTCATATTATTAGCCATATTATGCTTATATGATCGATAGAACTACAATTACTATACTTATTACTCTTATTATTATCAATCTAACTCATATTATTAACCGTATTAAGCTTATATGATAGATAGAACGACAATTACTATACTCATTACCCGTATTATTATCAATCTAACTCATATTATTAACAATATTATGCAGATATGATCGATAGGACGGCAATTACTATACTTATTACTCTTATTATTATCCATCTATCTCAAATTATTAGCCATATTATGCTTATATGATCGGTGGAACGACAATTACTATACTCATTTCTCTTATTATTATCAATCTAACTCATATTATTAGACATATTATGCATATATGACCGATAGAACGACAATTACTATACTCATTACTCTTATTATTATCAATTTAACTCATAGTATTAACCATATTATGCTTATATGAGCAATAGAACTACAATTACTATACTTATTACTCTTATTATTATCAATCTAACTCATATTATTAGCCATATTATGCAGATATAATCGATAGAAGTACAATTACTATACTCATTACTCTTATTATTATCAATCTAACTCATATTATTAGCCATATAATGCTTATATGATCGATAGAACTACAATTACTATACTTATTACTCTTATTATTATCAATCTAACTCATACTAATAACCATATTATGCAGATATAATCGATAGAACTACAACTACTATACTCATTACTCTTATTATTATCAATCTAACTCATATTATTAGGCATATTATGCTTATATGATCGATAGAACGACAATTACTATACTCACTACTCTTGTTATTATCCATCTAACTCATATTATTCGCCACATTATGCTTATATGATCGACAGAACGACAATTACTATACATAGTACACTCAATATTATCAATGTAACTCATATTATTAACCACATTATGCAGATATGATCGATAGAACGACAATTACTATTCTTATTACTCTTATAATTATCAATCTAACTCATATTATTAGGCATATTATGCTTATATGATCGATAGAACGACAATTACTATACTCACTACTCTTGTTATTATCCATCTAACTCATATTATTCGCCACATTATGCTTATATGATCGACAGAACGACAATTACTATACATAGTACACTCAATATTATCAATCTAACTCATATTATTAGCCATATTATGCTTATATGATCGATAGAACGACAATTACTATACTTATTACTCTTATTATTATCAATCTAACTCATACTATTAGCCATATTATGCTTCTATGATCGACAGAACGACAATTACTATACTGATTACACTCACTATTATCAGTCTAACTCATATTATTAGCCATATTATGCTTATATGATCGATAGAACGACAATTACTATACTTATTACTCTTATTATTATCAATCTAACTCATATTATTAGCCATATTATGCTTATATGATCGATAGAACTACAATTACTATACTTATTACTCTTATTATTATCAATCTAACTCATATTATTAACCGTATTAAGCTTATATGATAGATAGAACGACAATTACTATACTCATTACCCGTATTATTATCAATCTAACTCATATTATTAACAATATTATGCAGATATGATCGATAGGACGGCAATTACTATACTTATTACTCTTATTATTATCCATCTATCTCAAATTATTAGCCATATTATGCTTATATGATCGGTGGAACGACAATTACTATACTCATTTCTCTTATTATTATCAATCTAACTCATATTATTAGACATATTATGCATATATGACCGATAGAACGACAATTACTATACTCATTACTCTTATTATTATCAATTTAACTCATAGTATTAACCATATTATGCTTATATGAGCAATAGAACTACAATTACTATACTTATTACTCTTATTATTATCAATCTAACTCATATTATTAGCCATATAATGCTTATATGATCGATAGAACTACAATTACTATACTTATTACTCTTATTATTATCAATCTAACTCATACTAATAACCATATTATGCAGATATAATCGATAGAACTACAACTACTATACTCATTACTCTTATTATTATCAATCTAACTCATATTATTAGGCATATTATGCTTATATGATCGATAGAACGACAATTACTATACTCACTACTCTTGTTATTATCCATCTAACTCATATTATTCGCCACATTATGCTTATATGATCGACAGAACGACAATTACTATACATAGTACACTCAATATTATCAATGTAACTCATATTATTAACCACATTATGCAGATATGATCGATAGAACGACAATTACTATTCTTATTACTCTTATAATTATCAATCTAACTCATATTATTAGCCATATTATGCTCATATGATCGATAGAACGACAATTACTATACTCATTACTCTTATTATTATCAATCCAACTCACATTATTAGCCATATTATGCTTCTATGATCGATAGAACGACAATTACTATACTCACTACTCTTATTATTATCAATCTAAGTCATATTATTAGCCATATTATGCTTATATGATCGATAGAACTACATTTACTATACTTATTACGCTTATTATTATCAATCTAACTCATATTATTAACCATATTATGCAGATATAATCGATAGAACTACAATTACTATACTCATTACTCTTATTATTATCAATCTAACTCATATTATTAGCCATATTATGCTTATATGATCGATAGGACGACAATTACTATACTCACTCCTCTTATTATTATCAATCTAACTCATATTATTAGCCATATTATGCTTATATGATCGATAGGACGACAATTACTATACTCACTCCTCTTATTATTATCAATCTAACTCATATTATTAGCCATATTATGCTTATATGATCGATAGAACGACAATTACTATACTTATTACTCCTATTATTATCAATCTAACTCATATTATTAGCCATATTATGCTTATATGAGCAATAGAACTACAATTACTATATTTATTACACTCACTATTATCAATCTAACACATATTATTAACCAAATTATGCAGATATGATCGATAGGACGACGATTACTATACATATTACTCTTATTATTATCCATCTATCTCAAATTATTAGCCATATTATGCTTATATGATCGATAGAACGACAATTACTAAACTCATTTCTCTTATTTTTATCAATCTAACTCATATTATTAGCCATATTATGCATATATGACCGATAGAACGACAATTACTATACTCATTACTCTTATTATTATCAATTTAACTCATAGTATTAACCTAATTATGCTTATATGAGCAATAGAACTGCAATTACTATACTTATTACTCTTATTATTATCAATCTAACTCATATTATTAGCCATATTATGCTTATATGATCGATAGAACGACAATTACTATACTTATTACTCTTATTATTATCCATCTATCTCATATTATTAGCCATATTATGGTTATATGATCGAGAGAACGACAATTACTCTACTTATTACTCTTATAATTATCAATCTAACTCATATTATTAACCATATTATGCAGATATTAGCGATAGAACTACAATTACTATACTCATTACTCTTATTATTATCAATCTAATTCATATTATTAGCCATATTATGCTTATATTATCCATAGAACGACAATTACTATACTCACTACTCTTATTATTATCAATCTAAGTCATATTATTAGCCATATTATGCTTATATGATCGATAGAACTACATTTACTATACTTATTACGCTTATTATTATCAATCTAACTCATATTATTAACCATATTATGCAGATATAATCGATAGAACTACAATTACTATACTCATTACTCTTATTATTATCAATCTAACTCATATTATTAGCCATATTATGCATATATGACCGATAGAACGACAATTACTATACTCATTACTCTTATTATTATCAATTTAACTCATAGTATTAACCTAATTATGCTTATATGAGCAATAGAACTGCAATTACTATACTTATTACTCTTATTATTATCAATCTAACTCATATTATTAGCCATATTATGCTTATATGATCGATAGAACGACAATTACTATACTTATTACTCTTATTATTATCCATCTATCTCATATTATTAGCCATATTATGGTTATATGATCGAGAGAACGACAATTACTCTACTTATTACTCTTATAATTATCAATCTAACTCATATTATTAACCATATTATGCAGATATTAGCGATAGAACTACAATTACTATACTCATTACTCTTATTATTATCAATCTAATTCATATTATTAGCCATATTATGCTTATATTATCCATAGAACGACAATTACTATACTCACTACTCTTATTATTATCAATCTAAGTCATATTATTAGCCATATTATGCTTATATGATCGATAGAACTACATTTACTATACTTATTACGCTTATTATTATCAATCTAACTCATATTATTAACCATATTATGCAGATATAATCGATAGAACTACAATTACTATACTCATTACTCTTATTATTATCAATCTAACTCATATTATTAGCCATATTATGCTTATATGATCGATAGGACGACAATTACTATACTCATTACTCTTATTATTATCAATCTACCTCATATTATTAGCCATATTATGCTTATATGATCGATAGAACGGCAATTACTATACTTATTACTCTTATTATTATCAATCTAACTCATACTATTAGCCATATTATGCTTATATGATCGACAGAACGACAATTACTATACTGATTACACTCACTATTATCAGTCTAACTCATATTATTAGCCATATTATGCTTATATGATCGATAGAACGACAATTACTATACTCATTTCTCTTATTATTATCAATCTAACTCATATTATTAGCCATATTATGCATATATGACCGATAGAACGACAATTACTATACTCATTACTCTTATTATTATCAATCTAACTCATATTATTAGCCATATTATGCTTATATGATCAATAGAACGACAATTACTATACTTATTACTCTTATTATTATCAATCTAACTCATATTATTAGCCATATTATGCTTATATGATCGATAGAACTACAATTACTATACTTATTACTCTTATTATTATCAATCTAACTCATATTATTAACCGTATTAAGCTTATATGATAGATAGAACGACAATTACTATACTCATTACCCGTATTATTATCAATCTAACTCATATTATTAACAATATTATGCAGATATGATCGATAGGACGGCAATTACTATACTTATTACTCTTATTATTATCCATCTATCTCAAATTATTAGCCATATTATGCTTATATGATCGGTGGAACGACAATTACTATACTCATTTCTCTTATTATTATCAATCTAACTCATATTATTAGACATATTATGCATATATGACCGATAGAACGACAATTACTATACTCATTACTCTTATTATTATCAATTTAACTCATAGTATTAACCATATTATGCTTATATGAGCAATAGAACTACAATTACTATACTTATTACTCTTATTATTATCAATCTAACTCATATTATTAGCCATATTATGCAGATATAATCGATAGAAGTACAATTACTATACTCATTACTCTTATTATTATCAATCTAACTCATATTATTAGCCATATAATGCTTATATGATCGATAGAACTACAATTACTATACTTATTACTCTTATTATTATCAATCTAACTCATACTAATAACCATATTATGCAGATATAATCGATAGAACTACAACTACTATACTCATTACTCTTATTATTATCAATCTAACTCATATTATTAGGCATATTATGCTTATATGATCGATAGAACGACAATTACTATACTCACTACTCTTGTTATTATCCATCTAACTCATATTATTCGCCACATTATGCTTATATGATCGACAGAACGACAATTACTATACATAGTACACTCAATATTATCAATGTAACTCATATTATTAACCACATTATGCAGATATGATCGATAGAACGACAATTACTATTCTTATTACTCTTATAATTATCAATCTAACTCATATTATTAGCCATATTATGCTCATATGATCGATAGAACGACAATTACTATACTCATTACTCTTATTATTATCAATCTAACTCACATTATTAGCCATATTATGCTTCTATGATCGATAGAACGACAATTACTATACTCACTACTCTTATTATTATCAATCTAAGTCATATTATTAGCCATATTATGCTTATATGATCGATAGAACTACATTTACTATACTTATTACGCTTATTATTATCAATCTAACTCATATTATTAACCATATTATGCAGATATAATCGATAGAACTACAATTACTATACTCATTACTCTTATTATTATCCATCTATCTCATATTATTAGCCATATTATGGTTATATGATCGAGAGAACGACAATTACTCTACTTATTACTCTTATAATTATCAATCTAACTCATATTATTAACCATATTATGGAGATATTAGCGATAGAACTACAATTACTATACTCATTACTCTTATTATTATCAATCTAATTCATATTATTAGCCATATTATGCTTATATTATCCATAGAACGACAATTACTATACTCATTACACTTATTATTATCAATCTAATTCATATTATTAGCCATATTATGCTTATATGATCGATAGAACGACAATTACTATACTCATTACTCTTATTATTATCAATCTAACTCATATTATTAGCCATATTATGCTTGTATGATCAATAGAACGACAATTACTATACTTATTACTCTTATTATTATCAATCTAACTCATATTATTAGCCATATTATGCTTATATGATCGATAGAACTACAATTACTATACTTATTACTCTTATTATTATCAATCTAACTCATATTATTAACCGTATTAAGCTTATATGATAGATAGAACGACAATTACTATACTCATTACCCGTATTATTATCAATCTAACTCATATTATTAACCATATTATGCAGATATGATCGATAGGACGGCAATTACTATACTTATTACTCTTATTATTATCCATCTATCTCAAATTATTAGCCATATTATGCTTATATGATCGGTGGAACGACAATTACTATACTCATTTCTCTTATTATTATCAATCTAACTCATATTATTAGACATATTATGCATATATGACCGATAGAACGACAATTACTATACTCATTACTCTTATTATTATCAATTTAACTCATAGTATTAACCATATTATGCTTATATGAGCAATAGAACTACAATTACTATACTTATTACTCTTATTATTATCAATCTAACTCATATTATTAGCCATATTATGCAGATATAATCGATAGAAGTACAATTACTATACTCATTACTCTTATTATTATCAATCTAACTCATATTATTAGCCATATAATGCTTATATGATCGATAGAACTACAATTACTATACTTATTACTCTTATTATTATCAATCTAACTCATACTAATAACCATATTATGCAGATATAATCGATAGAACTACAACTACTATACTCATTACTCTTATTATTATCAATCTAACTCATATTATTAGGCATATTATGCTTATATGATCGATAGAACGACAATTACTATACTCACTACTCTTGTTATTATCCATCTAACTCATATTATTCGCCACATTATGCTTATATGATCGACAGAACGACAATTACTATACATAGTACACTCAATATTATCAATGTAACTCATATTATTAACCACATTATGCAGATATGATCGATAGAACGACAATTACTATACTCACTACTCTTATTATTATCAATCTAAGTCATATTATTAGCCATATTATGCTTATATGATCGATAGAACTACATTTACTATACTTATTACGCTTATTATTATCAATCTAACTCATATTATTAACCATATTATGCAGATATAATCGATAGAACTACAATTACTATACTCATTACTCTTATTATTATCAATCTAACTCATATTATTAGCCATATTATGCTTATATGATCGATAGGACGACAATTACTATACTCACTCCTCTTATTATTATCAATCTAACTCATATTATTAGCCATATTATGCTTATATGATCGATAGGACGACAATTACTATACTCACTCCTCTTATTATTATCAATCTAACTCATATTATTAGCCATATTATGCTTATATGATCGATAGAACGACAATTACTATACTTATTACTCCTATTATTATCAATCTAACTCATATTATTAGCCATATTATGCTTATATGAGCAATAGAACTACAATTACTATATTTATTACACTCACTATTATCAATCTAACACATATTATTAACCAAATTATGCAGATATGATCGATAGGACGACGATTACTATACATATTACTCTTATTATTATCCATCTATCTCAAATTATTAGCCATATTATGCTTATATGATCGATAGAACGACAATTACTAAACTCATTTCTCTTATTTTTATCAATCTAACTCATATTATTAGCCATATTATGCATATATGACCGATAGAACGACAATTACTATACTCATTACTCTTATTATTATCAATTTAACTCATAGTATTAACCTAATTATGCTTATATGAGCAATAGAACTGCAATTACTATACTTATTACTCTTATTATTATCTATCTAACTCATATTATTAGCCATATTATGCTTATATGATCGATAGAACGACAATTACTATACTTATTACTCTTATTATTATCCATCTATCTCATATTATTAGCCATATTATGGTTATATGATCGAGAGAACGACAATTACTCTACTTATTACTCTTATAATTATCAATCTAACTCATATTATTAACCACATTATGGAGATATTAGCGATAGAACTACAATTACTATACTCATTACTCTTATTATTATCAATCTAATTCATATTATTAGCCATATTATGCTTATATTATCCATAGAACGACAATTACTATACTCATTACACTTATTATTATCAATCTAATTCATATTATTAGCCATATTATGCTTATATGATCGATAGAACGACAATTACTATACTCATTACTCTTATTATTATCAATCTAACTCATATTATTAGCCATATTATGCTTGTATGATCAATAGAACGACAATTACTATACTTATTACTCTTATTATTATCAATCTAACTCATATTATTAGCCATATTATGCTTATATGATCGATAGAACTACAATTACTATACTTATTACTCTTATTATTATCAATCTAACTCATATTATTAACCGTATTAAGCTTATATGATAGATAGAACGACAATTACTATACTCATTACCCGTATTATTATCAATCTAACTCATATTATTAACCATATTATGCAGATATGATCGATAGGACGGCAATTACTATACTTATTACTCTTATTATTATCCATCTATCTCAAATTATTAGCCATATTATGCTTATATGATCGGTGGAACGACAATTACTATACTCATTTCTCTTATTATTATCAATCTAACTCATATTATTAGACATATTATGCATATATGACCGAGAGAACGACAATTACTATACTCATTACTCTTATTATTATCAATCTAACTCATATTATTAGCCATATTATGCTTATATGATCGATAGGACGACAATTACTATACTCACTCCTCTTATTATTATCAATCTAACTCATATTATTAGCCATATTATGCTTATATGATCGATAGGACGACAATTACTATACTCACTCCTCTTATTATTATCAATCTAACTCATATTATTAGCCATATTATGCTTATATGATCGATAGAACGACAATTACTATACTTATTACTCCTATTATTATCAATCTAACTCATATTATTAGCCATATTATGCTTATATGAGCAATAGAACTACAATTACTATATTTATTACACTCACTATTATCAATCTAACACATATTATTAACCAAATTATGCAGATATGATCGATAGGACGACGATTACTATACATATTACTCTTATTATTATCCATCTATCTCAAATTATTAGCCATATTATGCTTATATGATCGATAGAACGACAATTACTAAACTCATTTCTCTTATTTTTATCAATCTAACTCATATTATTAGCCATATTATGCATATATGACCGATAGAACGACAATTACTATACTCATTACTCTTATTATTATCAATTTAACTCATAGTATTAACCTAATTATGCTTATATGAGCAATAGAACTGCAATTACTATACTTATTACTCTTATTATTATCTATCTAACTCATATTATTAGCCATATTATGCTTATATGATCGATAGAACGACAATTACTATACTTATTACTCTTATTATTATCCATCTATCTCATATTATTAGCCATATTATGGTTATATGATCGAGAGAACGACAATTACTCTACTTATTACTCTTATAATTATCAATCTAACTCATATTATTAACCACATTATGGAGATATTAGCGATAGAACTACAATTACTATACTCATTACTCTTATTATTATCAATCTAATTCATATTATTAGCCATATTATGCTTATATTATCCATAGAACGACAATTACTATACTCATTACACTTATTATTATCAATCTAATTCATATTATTAGCCATATTATGCTTATATGATCGATAGAACGACAATTACTATACTCATTACTCTTATTATTATCAATCTAACTCATATTATTAGCCATATTATGCTTGTATGATCAATAGAACGACAATTACTATACTTATTACTCTTATTATTATCAATCTAACTCATATTATTAGCCATATTATGCTTATATGATCGATAGAACTACAATTACTATACTTATTACTCTTATTATTATCAATCTAACTCATATTATTAACCGTATTAAGCTTATATGATAGATAGAACGACAATTACTATACTCATTACCCGTATTATTATCAATCTAACTCATATTATTAACCATATTATGCAGATATGATCGATAGGACGGCAATTACTATACTTATTACTCTTATTATTATCCATCTATCTCAAATTATTAGCCATATTATGCTTATATGATCGGTGGAACGACAATTACTATACTCATTTCTCTTATTATTATCAATCTAACTCATATTATTAGACATATTATGCATATATGACCGAGAGAACGACAATTACTATACTCATTACTCTTATTATTATCAATTTAACTCATATTATTAGGCATATTATGCTTATATGATCGATAGAACGACAATTACTATACTCACTACTCTTGTTATTATCCATCTAACTCATATTATTCGCCACATTATGCTTATATGATCGACAGAACGACAATTACTATACATAGTACACTCAATATTATCAATGTAACTCATATTATTAACCACATTATGCAGATATGATCGATAGAACGACAATTACTATACTGATTACACTCACTATTATCAATCTAAGTCATATTATTAACCATATTATGCAGATATGATCAATAGAACGACAATTACTATTCTTATTACTCTTATAATTATCAATATAACTCATATTATTAGCCATATTATGCTCATATGATCGATAGAACGACAATTACTATACTCATTACTCTTATTATTATCAATCTAACTCACATTATTAGCCATATTATGCTTCTATGATCGATAGAACGACAATTACTATACTCACTACTCTTATTATTATCAATCTAAGTCATATTATTAGCCATATTATGCTTATATGATCGATAGAACTACATTTACTATACTTATTACGCTTATTATTATCAATCTAACTCATACTATTAACACGTTCCGTGCCAAGCCATTTTTGCCTGACTTGTCGTTCAGGCCATTTGATATTTTGACTAAAGATCGATATATTATCACACAATATTTCATTATATCATCAATACATAAGTAGTTCTCTTGTTTAGAGCAGTTATCACATCGTGTACCACCGGTGGTACACGTGGCGCTGCGATCAGTTCGAGTGCAAAAGTCAGTCAGTTCGAAACTTTTCGGTTAGTAAAAAATCTGCTGCACTCGAATTTGTTGAATAATAAACGAGAGAAATAAAATAAATTATTTAATAAAAGAAGGAGTAGGTAAATATACGGAGATAACATTTTTTGTTTTTCATTTGTTTCTGTTGGAAAACAAGTTTCTATTATTTACTTCATTATTACTATTATTTTTCTTTTATTATTTTATTTTCATCTCTTGCTATAAAAAAAATGTAAAAAAATTCGGTACTGAAGTAGCAAGACAAAAAACTATAAGAGTAATAACGTTTTGCAGCGATTGCCCGAAAAAGCCGTCTTTATGCCTCCCTTGCTTCAACAAAATGCACCATTAAATGTAATTATTAATTATTGTATATATAACAATTAAATAAACTTATGTGTTTTGTTCTATACTGCATCTTGTATAATGCTTCATTTTTTAGGTAGAAATATAGTTTACAGAATTATATTTGTAATAAAATATATGTTTTCAGCACATTGAATAAATATGACTGCGTGTACCACCGGTGGTACACGTGGCCTGACGATCAAGTTTACCGTGTACCACCGGTGGTACACGTGGCACGGAACGTGTTAACCATATTATGCAGATATAATCGATAGAACTACAATTACTATACTCATTACTCTTATTATTATCAATCTAACTCATATTATTAGCCATATTATGCTTATATGATCGATAGGACGACAATTACTATACTCACTCCTCTTATTATTATCAATCTAACTCATATTATTAGCCATATTATGCTTATATGATCGATAGGACGACAATTACTATACTCACTCCTCTTATTATTATCAATCTAACTCATATTATTAGCCATATTATGCTTATATGATCGATAGAACGACAATTACTATACTTATTACTCCTATTATTATCAATCTAACTCATATTATTAGCCATATTATGCTTATATGATCGATAGAACGACAATTACTATACTTATTACTCTTATTATTATCCATCTATCTCATATTATTAGCCATATTATGGTTATATGATCGAGAGAACGACAATTACTCTACTTATTACTCTTATAATTATCAATCTAACTCATATTATTAACCATATTATGCAGATATTAGCGATAGAACTACAATTACTATACTCATTACTCTTATTATTATCAATCTAATTCATATTATTAGCCATATTATGCTTATATTATCCATAGAACGACAATTACTATACTCATTACACTTATTATTATCAATCTAATTCATATTATTAGCCATATTATGCTTATATGATCGATAGAACGACAATTACTATACTCATTACTCTTATTATTATCAATCTAACTCATATTATTAGCCATATTATGCTTGTATGATCAATAGAACGACAATTACTATACTTATTACTCTTATTATTATCAATCTAACTCATATTATTAGCCATATTATGCTTATATGAACGACAGAACGACAATTACTATACTTGTTACACTCAATATTATCAATCTAACTCATATTATTAACCACATTATGCAGATATGATCGATAGAACGACAATTACTTTACTGATTACACTCACTATTATCAATCTAAGTCATATTATTAACCATATTATGCAGATATGATCAATAGAACGACAATTACTATACTTATTACTCTTATAATTATCAATCTAGCTCATATTATTAGCCATATTATGCTCATATGATCGATAGAACGACAATTACTATACTCATTACTCTTATTATTATCAATCTAACTCACATTATTAGCCATATTATGCTTGTATGATCGATAGAACGACAATTACTATACTTATTACTCCTATTATTATCAATCTAACTCATATTATTAGCCATATTATGCTTATATGAGCAATAGAACTACAATTACTATATTTATTACACTCACTATTATCAATCTAACACATATTATTAACCAAATTATGCAGATATGATCGATAGGACGACGATTACTATACATATTACTCTTATTATTATCCATCTATCTCAAATTATTAGCCATATTATGCTTATATGATCGATAGAACGGCAATTACTATACTCATTTCTCTTATTATTATCAATCTAACTCATATTATTAGCCATATTATGCATATATGACCGATAGAACGACAATTACTATACTCACTCCTCTTATTATTATCAATCTAACTCATATTATTAG
Source organism: Megachile rotundata (assembly GCF_050947335.1). NCBI lineage: Eukaryota > Metazoa > Arthropoda > Insecta > Hymenoptera > Megachilidae > Megachile > Megachile rotundata. The sequence continues at coordinate 1,398 of NW_027473615.1, read as the reverse complement.
CCATATTATGCTTATATGATCGATAGAACGACAATTACTATATTTATTACACTCAATATTATCAATCTAACTCATATTATTAACCAAATTATGCAGATATGATCGATAGGACGACAATCACTATACCTATTACTCTTATTATTATCAATCTAACTCATATTATTAGCCATATTATGCTTATATGATCGATAGGACGACAATTACTATACTCACTCCTCTTATTATTATCAATCTAACTCATATTATTAGCCATATAATGCTTACATGATCGATAGGACGACAATTACTATACTCACTCCTCTTATTATTATCAATCTAACTCATATTATTAGCCATATTATGCTTATATGATCGATAGAACGACAATTACTATACTTATTACTCCTATTATTATCAATCTAACTCATATTATTAGCCATATTATGCTTATATGAGCAATAGAACTACAATTACTTTATTTATTACACTCACTATTATCAATCTAACACATATTATTAACCAAATTATGCAGATATGATCGATAGGACGACGATTACTATACATATTACTCTTATTATTATCCATCTATCTCAAATTATTAGCCATATTATGCTTATATGATCGATAGAGCGACAATTACTATACTCATTTCTCTTATTTTTATCAATCTAACTCATATTATTAGCCATATTATGCATATATGACCGATAGAACGACAATTACTATACTCATTACTCTTATTATTATCAATTTAACTCATAGTATTAACCTAATTATGCTTATATGAGCAATAGAACTGCAATTACTATACTTATTACTCTTATTATTATCAATCTAACTCATATTATTAGCCATATTATGCTTATATGAGCAATAGAACTACAATTACTATACTTATTACGCTCACTATTATCAATCCAACTCATATTATTAACCATATTATGCAGATATGATCGATAGGACGACAATTACTATACTTATTACTCTTATTATTATCAATCTAACTCATATTATTAGCCATATTATGCAGATATAATCGATAGAACTACAATTACTATACTCATTACTCTTATTATTATCAATCTAACTCATATTATTAGCCATATTATGCTTATATGATCGATAGAACTACATTTACTATACTTATTACGCTTATAATTATCAATCTAACTCATATTATTAACCATATTATGCAGATATGAGCGATAGAACTACAATTACTATACTCATTACTCTTATTATTATCAATCTAACTCATAGTATTAGCCATATTATGCTTATATGATCGATAGGACGACAATTACTATACTTATTACTCTTATTATTATCAATGTAACTCATATTATTAGCCATATTATGCTTATATGAGCAATAGAACTACAATTACTATATTTATTACACTCACTATTATCAATCTAA